>NC_057801.1:801254540-801440488 GCF_018294505.1 Triticum aestivum | reverse complement strand
GCAGGGCAGGGGCGGCGGCGCGGCGGCCGCACAGGGGCACGAGACGGGAGGGGCGCGGGAGCATGTGCTCACAGGGGGCGGCGGCGACGGTGAAGCCGAGTTGCTTGACAGCGTCGGTGGCGGCGGCTACGATGAAGGCAAGCAGCCTGACGGCGTCGGTGGCGGCGGCGACAGCAAGGTGGAGCAGGGGCGTCGGGCGGCGACGACGATGAGGAGGAGCAGGGGGCGTCGGGGGAGAAGTGGGGGATTTGGTCGAAACTGCTAAGTGCTATATATATAGCAAGAGCATTGGTCCCATTTCGTGGCACGAACCGGGACCAATGCCCCCTTTAGTACCGGTTCACTACAAAAAAAGACACATCCGTGACATTTTAGGCCGAATGAAATTTTTTTCTGTCATACATATGACACTTCTATGACGATAATTGTGACAAAACCCGGTATCATCATAGATGTGGTGGGCTCCTACTTCTATGACAAAAAATCATGACAGAAAATGGGCTTTTCGTCCTGGGCGGGCGGGAGACGCAGTTGCATGACATTCTTTGGGCCGTCCATGACGGAAAAAACCATGGTAGAAGCGAGGGGGAGGAAAATTTCGGGGAGTTGCCGGTTACGGTGGGAGGTCGTGGGCGGAGCGATGCGCGTTTCTCTCGTACGTACGCGCGTGTGTGCGAGGCGTTGGCTCTAACTGAAGCCGAGCGAGGCGTTGGGCTCTAACTGAACCCGAGCGATTGCACTGCAGGCTACGCGTTACTAAACCGAGCGATCGATCGATGGCTGTTAACTGAACCCGATGGAGTGATTCCTTCGCTACTACTGCTAACTGAAGCCGATCGATGCTGCCTCTGGGATGAACAGTGAGTGTTGCGGGGGGGTGGATGAACAGTGACCGGTGGCGTTGCCTCTGGATGAACAGGAACCCGTGGTGTGGAGGGCTGGATGAACAGTAGACGGTGGAGGGGTGGCCATGGAGGGGTGGTTGAACAGGACCCCGTGGTGTGGAGGGCTGGATAAACAGTAGACGGTGGAGGGGTGCCCATGGAGGGGTGGTTGAACAGTAGCCGGTGGAGTAGCACGCGTGGAGGCTGGATGAACAGGAGCCCGTGGAGGCTGGAGGAGGTCGACGGTAGCCCGTGGGGGCTGGAGGAGGTCGACGGTGGAGATGAACAGTATCTCGTGGAGTCCCATTTTGTGGTACACCACACCCCTCCCGATCAACAGGACCCCCGTTTCGACCGTAGGACGTCCGTTTCGTCTGTTTTGCGGTATGCCACACCCCTCCCGATCAACAGGACCCCCGTTTGAACCGTAGGAGGTCCGTTTCCTTCGTTTTGCGGTACGCCAGGCCCCTCCCGATCAACAGGACCCCGTTTCGAACGTGGCCGGTCGAACACAAGGCCGTTTCCTCCGTTGTGCGGTACGCCAGGCCTCGTTTCCATCGCCTGTTCCGTCCAAGCCCTCCCGATGAACATGACCACGCATTCTGTTCCGACCCAGCCGGTTGGCTCCCCATGAACACGACGACGACGTTGTTTCTCCGTTCCGACCCAGCCATGTACGTATGTGCGAGTAGGCGTTCGAGACCCTGCCCGTATGTACGTACGTGTCCGTATTTTCTTTCTTGCACCCTCGCCGCTGTACGTACGTGTACATGCTACGTGCACGCCTCTACTATGACACGTGCGCGCCTCTACATCTACGACACGTGCGCGCCTTCCTTGCGTGCGAAGATGTAGCTGGTGGGTCCCAGCAGTCAGGGGGGCGAATCGTTTTTTTTGCCCGGACGCACTTCCTTGCGTGCAAAGGTGTAGCTGGTGGGTGCCAGCAGTCAGGGGGAAACGTTTTTTTCGTGAAATATGGTGGCCCGTCTGGTGGGTCCCCGCTGTCAGGTGGAGGAATAATTATTTTGCGCGTAATAAGGAGGCACTTCCTTGCTGCGGCCGTGGACCGAGCTGTCAGCCTCTCCACGTACAGTCCACGTCCGATGGAAGCCGTTCCTTGACCACGTTGACCACGCCGCGCCGAGAGCACCAGGGCGGTGGACGACGGCGAGTCCTAGGAAGGGGACGACGCAGAGCCGGGGAAGACGCGGCAGTGGATGCCCACGCGTAGAGGAGTACGAGGGTTCACTGGTTCACTGCGGTGTGAGGCTGTCGTCGCCGCAGAATAACAGGGGGTGTGGGTGAGTAGAGGGATGGCCTGGCCAGCGGTGGGAGTAGTAGGGGGCGGTGAGGCCTCCGCCGCATCGCAGCCGGCCACGGGAGGCAGAAGCACGAGGCACAACCGGCGCTGGTTTGGGCAGCTGGAGCAAGAAGACCAGAGTTGAAGAAGCACTACAGCCATTGGATGGACATCGTACGGTCACTGGAGCTAGAATCGTGCATATTGACTAAGTTGACAAAGCCCTCCATCCCCGTCAACTTAGTAGGCCCACAAGTCAGCCTGCTACTATACTGGGTCCCATCTAACAGGGGGAGTATTCATTTTTTTTGTGCATAATAAGGAGGCACTTCCTTGCGTGCGAAGATATAGCTGGTGGGTCTGAGATGTCAGCGGCGGTAATGTTTTTTTCGTGAAATACTGAGGCCCTTTCGGTGGGTCCCCGATGTCAGGTGGAGGAATCATTATTTTGCGCGTAATAAGGAGGCATTTCCTTGCGTGCGGCCGTGGACCCAGCTGTCGGCCTCTCCACGTACAGTCCACTTCAGATGCATGTCGGTCGTTGACCACATTGACCAGGCCGCGCCGAGAGCACCAGGGCGATGGACGAGGCGAGGCCTAGGAAGGGAACGACACGGAGGCAGGGAAGACTCAACAGTTGTTTCCCACGCGGAGGGGAGTATGACTGAATGAGGGTTTACTGGTTCGTCTGCTGTCGCCAGAGAATAACAGCAGGTGTGGGTGAGTAGAGGGATAGCTAGGCCAGCGATGGGAGTACGGTGGGGCGGTGAGGCCTACGCGGCAGCACAGCCGGCCGTGGGGAGGAGCGAGCAGGCAGTCCCGCCGGCACTTGTTTGAGCGGCTGGAGTAGGAAGAGCAGAGATTGAAGAAGCACGACAGCCATTGGATAGCCATCCAACAGTCACTACTTGTGCGTCAACCTTTTTTTTAGGAAAGCCTCAAATCTGTGGAAAACAGCATACAGCCCATCTGCCATTATTTCTAATAATTTACAGCCCATTTGCTAATTCTTAAGGTTTTGTTTGGAGCCCATATTCTTTTTGTTAGCATTACAACCCATATTGTGGCCACGGTTAAAAAATTATACGAAATTTTGCATATTTCGGTGCGGTCCGAACTGTTTTTAATCCCGAAATTTCGACTCACATTCAAACTGAATTTAAAACTAAATGTATATCAATATAAAATCCAACAAATTCTCCACGCATAAAAATTAATGTAATTTAAAATCTCGAAATGAAAAAAAGATATTTGAAACTAATTGCCGCTTTGATGTGTTTTAAAAATGTACAACCCATTTCTCATTACTGATGGGCCATTTTCTCGGCCAGCCGAATGAAAGCTCTCCTCGTCTTGAAAGATTTGCAGCCCAACAGGCCTGACAAAGCGACTTACTTGGCAAATCACAAAAAAACTGGGCTGTGGCCGTGGACCCAGCTGTCAGCCTCTCCACGTACAGTACTCTTCCGATGGAAGTCGTTCCTTGACCACGTTGACCACGCCGCGCGGAGAGCACCACGGCGGTGGACGACGGCGAGGCCTAGGAAGGGGACAACGCGGAGCCGGGGAAGACGCGGCAGTGGAAGCCCGCGCGGAGAGGAGTACGAGGGTTCACTGGTTCGGCTGCGGTGTGAGGCTGCCGTCGCCGCAGGGCCTGGCCAGCGGTGGGAATAGTAGGGGGCGGTGAGTCCTCCGCGGCAGCACAGCCGGCCACGGGAGGCAGGAGCATGAGGCACGACCGGCGCTGGTTTGGGCGGCTGGAGCAAGAAGACCAGAGGTTGAAGAAGCACTAGGGCCGTTGGATGGACATCGTACGGTCACTGGAGCTAGAATCGTTCATATTGACTAAGTTGACAAAGCCCTTCGTCCCCGTCAACTTAGTAGGCCCACAAGTCAGCCTCCCACCAAGGTGGGTCCCAGCTAGCAGGGGGAGTATTCATTTTTTTGTGCGTAATAAGGAGGCACTTCCGGTGGGTCCGAGCTGACAGCGGGGGGGGGACGTTTTTTTCGCGAAATACGGTGGCCCGTCAGGTGGGTCCCAGCAGTCAGGGGGCAAACATTTTTTTTCGCAAAATACGGTGGCCCGTCCAGTGGGTCCCTGCTGTCAGTTGGAGGAATCATTATTTTCCGCGTAATAAGGAGGCACTTGCTGCGGCCGTGGACCCAGCTGAGACTCTCCACGCACAGTATACTTCCGATGGAAGTCGTTCCTTGACCACGTTGACCTCGCCGCGTTCCGTTGCATGCATGCGTCCATGGGCGTGGTGCGTCCCCACTGTCAGCCTCTCACGTACAGTCATCTTCCGATGACTCTCGGTTGTTGACCACGTTGACCACACCGTGCCGAGCGCACCCAGACTGGAACGACCCGGAGATGGGGAAGACGGGGCAGTGGAGTCGCAGATGGAGAGGAGTGGGAAACTTCACTGGTTCGGGTGCGCGGCAGCACAGCCGTGGTGCCGCCCACGGGAGACAGGAGCAAGAACAGAGGTTGAAGAAGGAGCACGGCTGTTGGATTAACATCCAACGGTCCAGCTGCTAGAATCATTTGTTGATTAAGTTGACAAAGCCGTGCGTACACGTCCGCTTAGCAGGCCCACAAGTCAGTCACCAAATCTGACGGGTCCCAGCTGTCAACGGGATGAATAATTTTTTTCGCAAAACAAGGAGGCACTTCCTTCCGTGCGAAGATACAGCCGGTGGGTCCCAGCTGTCAGGTGGAGGAAACATTTTTTTCAGCTTAATAAGGAGGAACTTTCCTTGCGTGCGACCATGGACCTCGTGGGTCCCAGCCGTCAGGCTCTCCACGTACAGTCCTCTTCCGATGACTCTCGTTTGTTGACCACGCCGCACCGAACACAGCGAGGCGGTGGACGACGGCGAGGCCCCGGACGGGAACGACTCGGAGATGGGAAAACGCGGCAGTGGAGTCGCAGATTGAGAGGAGGAGAAGGGTTATAACTGGTTCTGTTGCAATTCATATCAAACTCAGGTTCACAGGACACGTTCATATTCATAGCCAACATTCACTATCAACAACTCAAAAGATTCATATATACACAAGCTCAGCATATCTATGCATCCAAATGATTGATAGATCACACGACAATATTCATACATAATTCACAAAAAGATTCAGATATACACATGTTCAGTATGTTTATGCATCCAAATGATTGAGATCACAGCCAATATGATCCATGGACGAACTTTAATTACCTAGGGTACAGACTGGTAAATGGTGTTCAATCAGAGGTACTTCTTGCTAAAATTAGTTCTTGTACGAGTAAACTTTCGAGTACATAAGAGGCAGCACAGACAATCTGAACTTTGCTTGTAGGTTTATCCTCAAATAGTGGCCTCGTGCCGACGGAGGTTTGAGCAACTTGGCCACTACTTTCATCCAACTAGTTTACTGGCTCATCTTGGTCCTGTATCTCGCCAAAATTCTACATTGCAGACGAGAAAGGAGGCGGTTGAGAAAATGAACCACCCAAATTTTTTGTGCAGTTCAACTGAAATGGAGCATCCTTGGCGTGCAGACTGATTAAGTCCCAGATGAATATACGCGTCAACCAACTTGTCTGGAATCTTTAGACTCCATGCCATATAGTTCGCTACCATATGTGCCGATAACCAAAAGGCACAAGTTGGGACCAAAGACTGGACTGCGTTTTTCTGGGCTATGCACCAAGCAATATTTTTGGCGTTCACTCTCCTAATACTTGGAGTTTGACAATTGGTTGACGCCGGTTGATACTCGAATGAATATAGGCACTTCTTGTCAACATCGATGCTTGTCTGAGTGAACTTTGGAGTACATAGCAGCAGCATAAGTACCTGTCCATCTGATCATTTTGTGCAGTTCTACTGAAATCACCCGATGTAATGATTTGCCTGCGAGTTCAGGCTCCAAATTACTCCTTTATGAAATCGGCAAACAGTAGCACAATACCAAATTACCAATACATATGACAGGCACAATAATCAGGATAAAGACCAGTACCAACCTGTGTGAGGTAGCATATCAATTACTATTTCCTTTGACTGGAAGCCGAGATAAGCCAAGCGACTGACAGCAAAGGAAGAAAGCAAGCGGAGATTAGCGACTGACAGGAAAGGACGGAAGCTGTCGAGGCAATGAAGCACCCAAAGTTTTTGTGCAGTTCCACCAAAATCGAGCATCCCTGTTGGCACATATATTGAGAGAGTGAGATTACTGTAATAGTGGGACTAGTTGATGAAACATACACTAACAAATAGAAGCACCCTCATTATCTTAATGGGTAAAGTTAGCAACATAGTAGTCTTGCTTAAAGAGAGGTATTAGTTTATTTAATCAGTGCCAATTAGCTCAACTCAACACTCAAAGCATTGCCATTTATCATAGGTTGCAAAACTTAAAAGTGCAAAGATAAAGGAGTTTCTCATGACAGTAGCACGATACAAATAGAGATGACAGCAAACTAATATGGATGAAGGCCTTAGGCCCGTACCAACCTGAGAAAAAAAGCTTATTCATGTAGTCCCATAAGAGATGATAAAGCACTCACTGGAATCACACAATAGTATATATTTTTGTGCACTTCAAATGTATGGTTGAAATCACTCTTGTTTACCAGTGCTGAGATTATATCGAAAGATTATCAAGAACTTCCAGCAGAGTTAAAGCACTGGCTGGGATACAGTTCATTGTATTGTCTTGTGTAGTTCCACTAAAATGTATGATTGGCACAACATGATCCCTGTTTGCACAAGTAGGAACAAGGTGAAACCTTCATTAGCTTAGTGAGAAAGGATAGGAAGACATTAGCATATTACTCAAACAGTAGCATCAAATTCATGATGGACAATACGCAAAACATTGCCTCATTGAACCAATGGCAATAAATTGACATGCAAAACAATAGCACTATTATGTCATGACACTAATAATATTCCCTCCCTGCTCCACCACATGATTCACCTCCATAGACAAACATTCACACGTACATGATTCAGCATAGGGTCCTACTAAAGATTTGTTTAACTCCAACAGGAAAATTAGGCAGTAATAAATTAGTGGTACTTAAGTGCTCCTAATTAATTAAGTGAGACAGCAGAAGTGGAAGGGCTCCCTGGAGGATCGTCTCACATGTAAGGTAGTCGTTGCCGGAGCCCTTGAATAGCCTCGACTGAGGCCTCTGGCTTCAGCAAGATCGCCTTGGCACTGTTTATTCTTCTTCTTCTTCCTCTTCATGCTATGTTTCTCTTTCTCCTCACCAGTTGGTGAAACCAAGTACATGATTGGCCTTCTAATTCAGAATTGGTTTTGTCAGTGAGGGAGTACAAGTGTACTAGTAAAAAACAGCATTATTTTCTCATGGCAGTCGGAAAATAGAGATGAACACATGCATTAAATATCATTCTTACCTAAAGGAAGGTTATGGCGCCAATATGGATGATGAGGATTGGAACACAGATCTCCCTTTGTGCAGTTCCACCAAAATGAACCAACTGTTCCATCTGACATTCCAGTTAAACAGCACAAAAGTCACTTCTTTTAAGAAGAGTTTTGTGCAGTGCACCAAAAGGTCACAACAGCAACCAGGTGAATTGGATATCCCTGTTTGCACAAAAAGGCACAGAGGAAACAGTCAGAGTCTCAAACAATTACAGGCAAAAACATTTGGCTAAACTTGTCAGAGTCTCAAACAATTACAGGCAAAAACAGTGGCATGGCTTCATTTTTACCAGGGACATTATATTAAGAACAGCTAAGGCTGCGTTCGGTTCACAGGTTTGGTGCAGGATTTTCGTAGGAACACAATTCCTACCGTATTCTTTCCCTTCCAACCGTTCGGAACACGGGAAAGGTGAATAGTGTTTCATAGGAAAGCTGGTCTGGTAGTACTGATTCCATCGGATTAGAAACATCCACGCGCTGCTCATTTTTTGGGCGGAAGCCCGAGGCAGGCGCTCGCTGCCATGCGTTAGACAGGTTGCTGTGCTGTGTTTGCCGGAATAAAAAAATCAACCTATGTGTGGTACGTGAGGTGAGGACAAGAGTAGTCACTGTGCAGCTGAATAAACAAATAGCATCTCATACTGCCAAGCATGCTACTCTAAAAAAACAAATCTGTACATTTCGTAGTCCATCCGAACACATTCTCTTGAGAGTTTCCTCCGGTTCGCTGTTCCATAGTTTTATACCTACATTCCTTTCCTATTCCTCTATTTTCATCAAGACCTATGTTTTCTGCCCCTTTATTCCGACCGGAGCCTAAATATTTGGTATAAGGGCATGGGACAGTGGGTGCACCAGCAGTACAGCACCATGTACGTAAACAGGGGCATAAAGTGGTGATTCATAGTTTGTTGCCCCGAGAAACAAACATCCAAGAAACATATCTGGGTTGGTCCCATTTTTGTTCACTCTAGCCACCTACTCCTATGTGTGGATAGCAAATCTAGTCCTGGTCATACCACTGTGTACAGCGTTACCCCTATATTTCCCTTTTCGACCAAGAGACCGGTTGGATGACCAGTCTGTACTACTTTCATCCCCTTTCCTTCCTGTTTGTACCAAGTCCGATGTACATACTAAATTCCCCCACCCCCACTTTATTTCAATGACAAGTATTTTCGGACGGAGGGAGTACAAGATTCGACTCCATGAAGTAGCTTTACCTCTAACAATAGAAGAAAAAAATAGGTGACGTTGGACCATCCGATCGAGAGGGGCTGAGAGGTAGAAAATGATGCACATGCAGCGACGTAGCGAGCTGGGGAAGTAGAGCTAAGGCGGTTTCGAACGAAGATATACCTGAAGGTCGTCGGGATGTGGATAGGTGGGCGGCGGGAGGCCGGATCCGCCCACAGGCAACGACGAAGGGATCGGAGGACCTCCCGCGCCGGCGCTCGGCCAGAGATAACGGTGCGGCCGGCAGTGGGTCTCCTCCCTCGCTGTCGACGACGGCCTAAACGCTGCCCCTCCTCCCCTTCACCGGCGGAGGGGGATACGTCCGGATCTGTAACCAGCGGTGAGGATAGAAAGCCAGTGTTTTTTGAAGGGAGAAAGACAGGGTTACTACCCCTATCTTGTTTAGATCTGGAGAGGATGAGAGTGTGTGAATAGAGCAGCCCTAGCAAGCAAGCGCGGAGGCTCCGGCCTATATATAAGTAGTGGGGTAGTTTTCCTTTTTCACTCCATCAAAACAATCGTTTAAAATTGTGTACTATACTACATGCCAGGTCGCGGTTTTTTTAGTTGTTGATTGTTTTTTGAGATAGCTACCCGCTTGTTCCAAGTGGTGTTACGGTGTGCCAGGTCGCACTTTGTATCGTTCAAGTCTGGTAGTACTACAAGTCCCTCCATTAAATGAACAACCACCCCCTCGTAAAAATTGTGAACAAGCCCACGGCTAAAATTAGCGGAAACGTGGGTTGCCCCAACATGCATTATTATTTATATTTTCTACTCCCTCCGTTCCTAAATATAAGTCTTTTTTATTAGCCACACCTAAGACAAGAATTTTTTTATTAGCAGTGAACCCCACATGTCATAGACACAAAAATTGTGGCAAGATTCCCTTAGGCAAGCCAAAGTGTGTCTAACAATTTGAGCAACTCAGGTTAGGCAAGTGTGGCAAGTGTGGGAAAAATAATGTGGCAACATAAGACAAACATAGTCACAATCCAAACAGCCCCGTGATTTTTTGTGACATGCATGAAAATTTGGTTAGTTAAATTTATAGTCAAAATTTGGCAAGGTGCATCAAATCAACACATGCAAGTATCAAAAGGAAAGTCACGGCATGCATGCATGCGTTGTACTCCCTCCGTTTCCAAATATAAGTCTTTTTAGAGATTGCAACAAGTGACTACTCCCTCCGTTCCTAAATGTAAGTCTTTTTAGGGATTCCACTACAAACTACATACGGATGTATATAGACATATTTTAGAGTGTAGATTCACTCATTTTGTTTCGTATGTACTCCAGTTCATAGTGAAATCTCTAAAAAGACTTATATTTTGGAACGGAGGGAGTACATACGAAGCAGAATATGTCTACTCCTACATACGAAGTAGCCCATTTGAAATGTGTAAAAAGAGTTTTATCGAATGCAGTGCTTTGATGTGTCGCGTCAACTCGTACAAGCCCGAGAAATTTGATTACTACGACGCCCTCTCCCTCGCGGACTGAGCTCCGGTGCCTTAACTGCACCTGCCTTTGGCTGCATGACAGGTGGGCCAACCACCTGTTGGGCCCACCTGTCATGGACGCAAAGGCAGGAGCAGTAAGTAGAAGCTTTCGCTACACGCTATCCCTCCCGCACGAGGTGGACGGACATGCAGCAGTGGATTCGATACTGTAGAAGTAGGAGTAACATCATTGTTCGTCTTCTCGAAGAGGCGAAGAGCCAAGTGCAAACCGAACGTGGCAGTTGCGAACGCTCGCGTGGTGCGGTTCCTTGGAGTACTAGCCAGGCTCTTGCATGAGACAAAATTGCTATTGTTTAACAATTAAACTCCATTATCCATTGGTTGATACTCATTCTGCATAGGTCCACGCGCTTAGCACCGTTTCCTCCTGGGGTCACCAATGTTTATTTGCTAATTAATAGCATTCCATGCAATGAACTAGCCATTGCAAGTCATTAAAAGCATGCACACCTCTCATCTCTTATTGGTTGATACGTATGTCAAGAAACAAGAAACAAGGTAGAAGTTAATGCACCGCGCCTAAGTGTTTTGGGACTATTTGGTTTTCGTAAGATGACTTACACACCTAGACGGAGGGAGTAGTATAGACCTGTAAAGCGGAAAGGAGTATTTGCCTTTCTAGAGATTTCAACAAGTGACTAGACTTCGGCTCAAAAAAACAAGTGACTAGACTACACCGTGTGCAGTACCCCCTCCCCTCCGGTTTATAGGGCTCAAATCTCAAATCTCATGAACCAAGGCATTTTGCGATTGGAGGAATGTATCTCGTACTTTACAAAACTACCCTAATTAAACTCATGCATTAATTACGTAGTTCTCTCGTTTTCCTCTCCGCCTTGGTCGCGGTGCACAATATTGAGGCTAGCCATAGTGGGAGTAACTTAGGTAGTAACTTAACACATCCCAAGACAATTTTGCTTATGTGGCAAGTATTTAATGAGGAAAGAGGTGCTTGTGGTAACATAATATGTTACTGTAACATAGCGCTTTCCGAGGCAAAATGAGTCTATGAGATAATAAATGAAGCAATCTATGATACTACTACTATGTTACTTTGCACTATGGAGGTAGTAACTTACACTAGTGTCATATGCATGACACTAGTCTAAGTTACTCCCCACTATGACCAGCCTGAGAGAGTGCTTTGATACGTTTTAGTCTCATGACTAAAAGTAGTGGGACTAAAACTTGTTAGCCTCATCCATGCTTGGATCCAAATACTAAAGAGACTAAAATCAAGTTAATGACATTTCAAAGCATCCGGGCCCGCGTGCCATCCACCAAATCACAGCGAGGTGCTACAGTCGAGACTCACCTGTCACCCCGGTGTGGCCGTCATGACCCGTCATATCACAAAACCCACACCTTTACCAGCAGTGGTAAGGTGGCCTCCAAGTTGGACTGGACGAAGCAACCATCATTTCATTGGAACGCTCGTTCAAGCCCTTTCTTCCCTTTCTTGAAGAAAACCTCACTCCAGGCTACTCACTTCTGCCATTTTTCTTCTCTACCGACGAAGGAAAGGTGGGCGAATCAGTTATGCTGCTATATTTTCATTCCAATAATCTTCTTTTTGCGAAGCACCGACCGATTCTCACATCCTATTCTTTTCCCGTTTTCATTGCGATTGTGGTTTCCTTTCGATTGCTTTTTG
Organism: Triticum aestivum; assembly: GCF_018294505.1. Lineage (NCBI taxonomy): Eukaryota > Viridiplantae > Streptophyta > Magnoliopsida > Poales > Poaceae > Triticum > Triticum aestivum. The sequence continues at coordinate 801,428,445 of NC_057801.1, read as the reverse complement.
TTTGTCAGTTCATTGATGGATCCTGGAGCACTAGGCAAAGAGTTGCCGGCGGACAACCCACTGGAGACAGCGATCTCCAGGAAGCGAGCACCGACCAACGAGTTGACCATGTTGGCGGGCCAACCCATGGAGACGAAGAACTCCAAGAAACAAGCACTGGCCAAAGAGTTGAGGACGTTGGCGGACGAACTCCTCAAAGAAAGTTGGAAGAACAGCAAGGGCCCCACCGTGCCTACCCCAGGAGCTCTGATTGCCACCTATGTGAGGCTCAAGACCGAGTTTGAGGAGATAGTCGCCGTTGAGAAGCAGTATTCCCCTGGCAAGGTGATGGCCCCCATCGAGGACGAGGAGATGGCCCCCGGAGGGATGAGATCCCCCGGTGAGCTGCACAAGGTAAAAAATAATGGCTTATTACCATAGTTGTGGTTTTTGATTATTTGCAATGTGCTTGCTTTTTGATTATTTGCAATGTGCTTGCTAATATGTTAGTGTTGTGCAGGTGCCGGTGGTTGTCCTTGATGATTCCGATGTCGTGGCCCGTCCTGTTGGCATCGCCCCGGAGATCGATTCCGATACCGCTGTCCATCCTGTGGACATCGCCCCAGAGATCGATTCCGATGTCGCGGTCAGTCCTGTGGACATCGCCCCAGAAATCGATTCCCATGCCGCTGTCCGTGCTGTGGTCATTGCCCGAGAGATCGATGACAAGAAATAGTTGGTCGCGCTAATCCTTCAGGGTAGTTTGCATTGCCCTGTGTTTAATTACCAGAACGATGCGTGTTATCAAACCATCTTAGGGCTAGTGCACTGTCTTGTGTGGGCGGATCTTGCTACTTTTGTTTGATAGTGAATCATGCGATGAATCATGCGAACCCTCTCCGAGTTATGGAAACAGATGTATCCTCACCAGCTTTTGATGTAATATATGGCATGCTTAGATGTAAGTTTGAACTGTTTATCATATCAGCAGGGCTTGTTTGATGATTCTTGGTGTTAGTAGGCTAGCTACTGTGCGAGCTATAGTACTTGCAAAACACTCACCGAAGAGAAACGTTGGGGCTGATGAGCTCGTGGTACGCTTATACTTATCCCTCGTCGATCGACCAATAGCCCTAGCTCCTAAAATTGTAGGCTTAGCGATCGATCAGACAATAGTCGACATACATTCAGGCCTCATTTGGTTCATAGGGTAGGAAAATCGTAGCAAAAGTACAGAGAACGTGCAACACAAAATCATAGCAGTGCAGAGACGTACTCCCTCCGTTCCAAAATAGATGACCTAGGCGGGCTAGTTTGGCCTAGTGGGTTTCAGTGATATGACGTGGTACAGTGCCGTCCAGTCTTCGCGTGTGGTAGCAGTATTGCGGGTACAGTAAGTTTTCTTGAAGAAGCGGAATTCAACGAAGTCATGATGGTTCCTTCGTCCGAACAACTTACGGTGGGAAAGGTTGGGCCTGCGATACGACCGGGGTAGACCAGGATAATTTTGTGCATGGCAGGTGGACCAGGATGGTCGACGTCCCACATGTCGGCGAATGAAAGTATTCTTTCCGATATAGAGGACGAGCAACGAGTATTCATTGTTTATTTTTGATGAAAGCTATTGTCTCCACTGTTACTCCTTGACTTTGTCAATGCCTCTCTCTCCTCCACATAAGCGGGGACTACTTGCTATGCATGCAGCGGGCAGCTGGCGTCTTGAGGGGCCAGGGCGGTGAGAGCGGGCTCCGGAAGCGGTCCGGACTCCAGCATGGCCCACCTCACATTATCACCATATATTTCTTGGAGTCCGTGCGCGGCGGGCGGGCGATCTCTTCTCCCTCCCCCGTTTCTCTCTTCTCAGCCGACGCCCGCCGAGCGATTAGATTTCGGCTATCGACGGTTTATTCAATTACGGTCCCACATGTCAGTGAAATTGCAAGACAACGCGTGTCCCCTTTGGTGAGCGGCGTGCGAGCCGGACTGTCGGGGTTGCGACGCGTACGAGTCGTAAGTGTGCCGCCTTTTCCTTTAGAACTTGCGAAGCGTAACATTTTCGCGCGATCGATCGATAGAAATCCAGAACAAAATGACGAGGGCGGTGCTTTCCCGCTCGTTAGGCGGGCTAGTTCGAGTGATATGACGTGCTACAGTGCCGTCCACTTGCTCCATTTTTATGTAAGCAAGAGTTTACACTCGTACGCGGGAGGAGTGCGAAACACCGCGGATCTGATTTTGATCGAGGGATAACTGTTCCCTGCCAAATAATGGAGGATTGTTAGCGATTATAGCATGATAGTTAGGGCATCTCCAGCGCTGGCCCACAAATTTACACCGGCATCTGTCCGAGGACACTGATGGATGCCATCCGATGCTGCCCGCATACCTTTCGACAACTATATGAACTAACCGGACGAAATTCGTGCAAACAAAGCAAATTTCAAATTAACCGGATGAAATTCATTACATTTCGAAAACTTTTCCTACAAACTGGACGAAATTCATTACATATTTCGCACAAACCGTACTAAACCTACTGTAAACCTAATCTAAACGATCGCCGGCGCCCGACCACCAAGTCCGGCCATGAACCCGAGAAAGCCGGCCATTGCCTTTGCCTCCTCCTCATCCGCCTCGATAACCTCCTCCTCCGGCCGGAGCACAAGGTTATGAAGATTTCAGCCTCCACGTCGCCGTCAAGCGGCTAATCGGCCGCCGATGTTTACCCCACCAAGCTTGGCGTCGACTGAGTGGAGTAGCGGTGGCCTTCCCGGGACCAGAGCGGCGGCGACCTACCGTGTACTACTCTTCCTCGCTGCCGGCTGCGCCCGCGCACGCGCGCCGGCTTCGTGGTCGTGGCGGCCGGGGGTGCCGGCGATCTCCTTCGTTTGCTCCTGCGACAGTACGTCGAAGAGAGCTTTGGAGCGCGCCCGGAGCGGAGCCGCCGATGTCCCTCGTCTGCTCCTGCGACAGTACGTCCAAGAGAGCTTCGGAGCGCCACGAGGCCATGGTTGAAGTGGTGCCGACAGAAGGAAGGGACCGGAGGAGAATAAGTGTGGGTCTTTGGCTATGGCTGGGAGCTGGGGCTCAAGTTAATATAGCGGGCGAATGGCAATGAGCCGCGGCAGACGGATGGACAACTGGCGCCGGAGTAGGTTCGTCGGGCGTGAATGCGGACGCTGCTTCAGTGACTTAACTGCAGATGCGTTTGGGTGACTGACATGTGGGCCCAACGGGCGTCTGGCCCGCATGTCAGTGACACACCAATTGCACCTGCAGTTAAGTCCAGTGAATGCGGCATTGACATTCTGGAGAGACGGTGACCGTTTCAGGCGCATGCGGACTGTTTGACTGGTCAACCATACAAATACGGAGCTATACGCTGAGCCAGCGACCGTATAATCACCATATCTCGTATACAATGATCAAAGTGAGCTATCAAGACAAGTTCGATGACCGCCAATGCATTTTACTCGGTAATAAATGACCAGGATTGAAGGGGAATCCTAATTTGCTTCGTCTTCTGTCCTTGAGCTCTTGACAAACCAATGCACTATACGGTTGTCCGGCCACTCCACCCCAGAGCTCTCACCAAGCGTCGTTCATGCCACCGCGCCGCACACTAACCGGTAAGGCAGCGATGGCATCCCGCCGCGCCGAGTTCCTCGCCGCCCACGAACGCACACAAAATGGTAGGGAAGCGATGGCATCCCGCCGTGCCGAGTTCATCGCCGCTCGCGACCTCACAACTATGTGGGAGGAATTTGAAGATGCCAAGGCCGAATGGGCGGTAGAGCAAGAGGCGGCCAAAGCCGCACAGAGGGAGCGGAAAAGTCAGAAAGCACTCAAGAAAAGAGAGGCCCGCCGCCGCAAGAAAGAAAAGGACGCACGCGCTGCTGCGGAGAGGTCGGCGGAGATCCAAGCACGGTGGGGTGTCGCCGACAAAGCCGGGAAGGAGAACGACGGCGTCTGGCCAGCATGTGAGAAGTAGTAGTACTAGTAGTTAGTGTGTGTGTCTGTGTCTGAGTACGAGCATGTACCAGTACTACTAGTTACTACTGTAGTTTTTAGAGCAAATTACCAGTACATTAGCCTAGACTAAGTGGAAAAATTCCTATCCTATGCATCAAATGGCATCTCTTTCTCTATAGGAATTGAGATGCATGTCATCTCACTTCCTATGATTTTCATATTCCTATCCTATGAACGAAAGGAGGCCTCTGTTGGAGTAAATACTGTAGCTAGCAGTACTGCTGGTACAGTAGTTTTCTTCAAGAAGCGGAATTCAACGAAGTCATGATGGTTCCTTCGTCCGAGCAACTTCAAAGTGGGAAGTGGGCCTGTGATTTGACGGCTCATTAGTCATTGTTACTGCGGCGCGACGACCTGGGTGACTCTCCCTTGGAGTTCTGCGTGCATGGCAAGTGGACCAGGATGGTCGACGTCCCACATGTTGGCGAACGGAAGTATTCTTTCCGATATCGAGGAGCAAGGAAACCGCGTGGTATAGTATCACTGCTGATTGGTTCGCAAAAAAAATAGTATCACTGCCGATTTATAATTATTTTTTATTTCTGATGAATGCTAGCGTTTCAACTCTTACGACGAAGGGTGCCAAACACGGCACGTGCTGGATGTCCCACACGTCAGCGAAAGGAGTGGGACATGAACAGCGTGGTAGAGCCCAGCGTAAAAAAACAGCGTGGTAGAGCGTCTCCACTTCTTCCACTTCTGGGTCGGAGACCACACGTAGTAGTACTTAGCTGTATGAACGATACAAAGTGCGACCTGGAGAGAAAGACACGTCTAGTTGGAAGGTCTCGGGGCATACACGTAAACAAATATAAAAGTTAATATGTGCCTCCAACTAATATAGTAGTAGTAGAGTACTTAGACACGTACTCCATAACATCACCGTGCATTGCACGTACAACATTTAGTGGTAGTACGTAGTAAGAGACAAATGCCGCCCAAGAGTTCCCTTCTCGACCTACTTTTGGGTGTTTGGTAGAGTGTATGGAGGGTGCATGAGTCCACACTAGTTTAGCACAAATACACTAGAAGCATGCATGAAGAGAGCATGCATGAAGAGGGGTGTTGAGTTGAGCATGCATGAAGAGGGAACAACTATGCTGAGACGAGAACGCAACCAAACACACCCTGTATGCCACGCATGTTCATACCATTTGTGCCTTTCTACTTCACTTACTGCGCTACATTACTCAGGTTCGTACGTCCACTCCTGGGTACATGTCCGTCTCGTAGTTCCAGTGCCACGTGTTCTTCATATAGATGGAACGATCGTTGCATAACACGTGCGCCTTGATGCTAGATGTCTCGCGTGTTGGCAAAAGGATGAACAAAGCTCACGTAAAAAAATAGAGTGGAAGAACATAGATTCCGGACGACCGAGAAGGAGCAAGGAACCTCGTGGTGGAGCGTCTGCACTCATAATATTTAATATTATTCAGCGATATAAAATTAACCAATCATCTCCACAGTGGACTGGAAGAGTACGAAACACGGCAGCCCAGTGTAGTTACATCATACTAGTACATGGCTAACCCACGCTATCACCATATTTCTTGGCTTCCGTGCGACACCTATCTCTAGTAATCCAGCAGCCTGTATCGCTTCTCCCTCCTCGTCTCTATCAAAGTGCGGCGGGCTGGCGTTTCTGCCGTCTATTGAGGTCGGTTAACTATCACATGTTAGCGACATGCCAAGAGCATTCTAAAAAAATTCCTTTCACGTTCCGTTTTCAAAAAGAAAAAAATCCTTTCACGTACGAATTTGCCTGTATGCTTTGAGCAACTTGCATGTCCTATACTGCTCCTGTTTGATACTCTAACTTAGCTAGAGGTTAGACTAACTCATGACTAACCCTGAACTAACTGTAGCCAAAGAGGTGTTTGGGTGACAGGGTTAGATTGACAATAAATGCACTTCATGGAGAGAGAAAAGTGATTTTTCAGTGGTCCCAATGAGAACTATCTCCAGTTAGCACCTCTTGGGTGGGATAGTTTTTTTTGGTGGGTTCGGTGCAACTTGCTCCAATTTAAACCCTCATGCTTGGATACTTTAGGGCTATTTGAGCCCCAACTAGCTCAAACTAACTCTAACCCATGGATCCAAACAGGGCCTATGGCCAGTCTCGACGCGGAGCAGTCGCGTGCACCGGGAAGCGGCGCTCTCTCGGCCGTCGCGCCACTTCAAAGCCGGCGCCAGTGAGAGGTCGCCTCCGCTCTGGCCGGGCATTAATGCGGCACTGACGCTCCAGGCGACGCTGACCGTTTCACGCGGGAAGCGCGCGCTGGCAAGGGAGTATAGGTTTTGAACCGTTTCAGGTGTAGTAGTAATGGTAGTTTGCAAAACTACTCAATTATTGCACTCAGTTTCCTAAGAAATTGTGGTAAAAAACGTTACTCCACAGCCCGCTTCCCTTCTCCTTCCTGCTCGTGATTTACGTGGCCATGTTAACGTGGTTGTGTCAAAAAAATGTCACTTCCTGCTCGTGATTTGCGTTATATAATTACAAGCAAGATTCTCGTGCATTGCACGGAACATCAATATGCATTTTTTTACAAAACACCTGTTGTGATTGACCCATGCAGGAGTAATCCCATGTGTAAAAACTAATGATATCTCGAGAATTTTATCGGAAAACTGGTATCTCGAGAATGTCATCGAAAAAATGAAAGATGAGAGATGAGGCGAGGAGGAGTGGAGCGTGGTGGTGACTGGTTGTCGGAATGGGCGGAGGCATGGGGATGGACGGCGCCGGCAGGCGGCAGCGGCCACCATGCATGCTAGATTGTTCCAGAGACTTATTCCTTTTTTAATTGCTGAGCAATGAGGTTGCGGGAGATAATGATGTGGAGAGAGGTGCGGGTATCTTTTGTAAAATTATCATAGTTTGCTTCCTATTCGTCAGATATAGATCATACGGTCTGTATTACAAGATGGCAGGCACACCATCATCTCCAACTCGTTTTTTTACAAGGGTATACAGATGATAAGTTTGTTGACGACTAAAGTAAACTGGAATCTGTCCATGTTATGCAAGTAAATAAAGGTGATTGTTTATCATACGGGTAAGGTTGGATGAAGGGTGGTGGGAACAAATGCTCCGCCTAGAGCATGTGTGTGTGAGATGGACTCTTAGTGTGTGTGGTGTGTGTGTGTGTGTGCATGTGTGTGTGTGAGAGAGAGAGAGAGTGAGAGAGAGAGGAGAGAGAGAGATGGAGTCTTAGTTTGTGTGTGAGAGAGAGAGAGAGATGGAGTCTAAGTGTGTGTGGGGAGGTGTGTGTGTGTGTGTGTGTGTGTGTGTTTGTGTGTGTGTGTGTGTGAGAGAGAGAGATGGGGTCTTAGTGTGTGGAGAGGTGTGCGTGCGTGCGTGTGTGTGTGTGTGTGTGTGTGTGTGTGCGTGCACGCGCGCGTGTGTGTGTGTGTCCCGGGGTCCTCTGTGGCAGATGTAATTTAAGTGTGCATGGCTTCATCATAGAGAGGTGATGTGTATGGCAGAGGCCACCAACGATGGGGTGCGAGAGAGAAAATGCCCGTAGGAGGGAAGAGAAGGTGCGTGCGCGTGAGAGGAGTCGACATCGAGAGAACGTGTTTGTTCGAGAGACACCACGGAAGACTACTATATATCGATGGTGCATGTAGGCGGGAATTAAACAAAGGGATGGTCTTATTGGTTTCGGGGATATAGGGGAAGAGTGAGAGGCGCGCGGGGCGGGGGGGGGGTAGCTAGAAGGAGATTGTTAAGTGTGAGTGTGTGTTTTGCCCATCCAGGCGGAAGTTATGTGCACAAAAGAGGAGAACGATTCGATGTGGCGTTAGGATTGAGGGTAATTAACTACGTATGGAGACATAGAGACCTTGAACGTGCATGTGTGAGAGGTATACATGTATACGTGGGATGTGTGTGTGTGCGCGCGCGCATGATCGAGATAAAAGAAAGAAGACATAAGTCCTAAGATCAACGACATGGGAGAGACGGATCGGTATGACAATATGCATGCATGTGAGAATGCAGGGAAGAAGGCCCGACAATTGAGCATGTGTTTTTGTCTTTAAGAGATAGTGGCGTGGGCTGGAGCATGCATCTATGGCGAGCAGAGGGGGTGAGGCGCAACGATTGTGCAAAAGAGATCAACCTATAAATGCATATGTATGGATAGACATATATAGTGTGGGTGATAGGAAGCAAGACTCCGTGCGAGAAAGAAATGTTGACGGAGAAACTACAGATAGATACAGAGATGGAGATGCTAGCTAGAGAGACATCCGTTAGTTTGGGTGTCGGAGATGACCGTCGGGTGGTTCAAAGGGTGAAGTTATATATGTGTGTGAGAGGGCACTTGACTGCATGCATGTAGAGAGAAACATATGTAGTGTGCGTGATAGGAATCAAGAGTGAGGGCGAGAAAGAAGGTTGATGGAGAAACAGATAAATAGAAAGATAAAGATGCTAGCTAGTGTGCGCTAGAGATAGGAGTCGAGTGGATCAGAAGGCTGGGTTATGTGTGTGGGTGTGAGAGAGATAGAGAGAGGGTGCATGTGAGTCACATACAAACAAATATCAGAGAGAAATGAGATCCAGAGAGACGGAGTTTTGTGTCTGCGAGAGAGAAAGATATTTCACAACGAGAGTGATAGCTAGAGAGACATATGAGGGAACGCAAGATATCTCTAGGGAGAGAGGGTGTGTTTGAGCGACATACAAGAGAACAATGGAGAAATATGAGACCCTGGGAGACAGAGTTTGTGTTTGTGTGTGAGAAAGAGATATTGAAGAGGAAGAGTCGTAGGTTCTCATATCTAAGGAGCGAAAGACATCTCTGTATGAGGGGTGTGCGAGTGGCACACATGGGAATAGTTGAGAGAAATGAGACCCCGGGAGACAAAGTTTTGTGTTTGTGTGAGAGAAAGAGATTCCACATGGAGAATCATAGCTAGAGACACATAGCAGGGAGCGAGATATACTTAGAGAGAGATAGAGTGATGAAGGTCGATGGAGAGAGTACCGTCAGTGTGTTACGAAGATAAAAGATCATTGTCGACATACAGGTAGCACGAGAGATGCCTGAGAGACGATGAACGCGTATAGGTCCAGAGAGATAGTCCTATATAAGCATGAGTGATAGCTATATGAGACGAATATCTGGATTAAAGGGGATTCAAATATTTAAACTGGAGATCACGACATCGATAATATCATAACGCAAATTGGTGTATCAAACATGCATATTCATTTGAATTTGGGCACACGTGTAATGTTATATAGTTTATCAATATTGGTGATCCATAGATTCTTCAATTACAAACAATGCATGGTTTATATGCAATTAGTGTCTAAACAGGATTACACTATATGTTGCGTGTGTGAAACACATTATACATGTTTGAGAAGTTAAAAAAACGCATGAAACACACATTAATTGGAGACAGTTAGCGAGGAATGCATACATTGGATTTCAACATAAAATGGTTTCAAATATTTGAAAATCCAAATTGATGGATACAACCTTATGAATCTGAGATCATGCCATTTGTAAACCATATTTATGTATAAATGGTGTTGTGCTTTTGAAAGTATATATGTAAAAAATGATGTATATAGAATGTAATTCCAATTGAAAATGGATCCCGCCCGAAAAAATAGTAGAATACAAACGGGATTCGAATTGAGTTGGTACGGTAAACGTGCACTCTGAAAAATTTGAACGAAGCGGGGAAAGTCGCAGTAACCGCCCGAAACCAAAATCTGCGAGATGGAAATCACTACTGCCTATCCCTGCCGCGCAAAGCCTATCTGCTGGATTTCTATAGGTTTCGATAGGGGTAGGTTTGTAATTTCACCCAAACATGACGTAACTGCCTCTCACCCGGATTCATACACGATGGGCGCCAAAACACAGTGTGCCCTCAGCCGAAATCGACTCCCTCCCCGATTCATATTCATACACGGTGGGCGCCAAAAACAAACTCTCGTCGGCAAATATTCGGTGTATGTGAGATTACCGTCCTATCCCCAACCGACTAATGTTGTTGTGATGTAGTAGAAATTTGAAACGGGGGCTAAGTTTGTAAATTTCCTCGCATTTGAGACAAGCGTGCCCTGACTACATGGTTCCCCCCATTCCTCTCTACCTCCCTTTTCCCCATTTGTACTCCGTGGGCGCCAAAACACCCTCTCCACCCCACCCTCCTCCGTCCGCCGCCGTCCGCCACCCCATCCACCGCCGTCCTCCTCCACCATGCCGGAGCTGATACCCCGACGCCGCCGTCCATTACAAGAGATCGACCTCTCTCATCCACGCCTTCGGACCGGGATCCTTGCATCCCGTCCTCTCGCTTCATCCCCGCCGTCGTCCACCTTGCCGGCGCCGCTCCTACGACCGTCTCGTCCACCGCGCCCCGCCGCCACCGTCTACCCTCCTAGATCTGCTTCCACGCCGCCGACAGCCATCGCTACCGCAGCACCGTCAAATTCTCACCAGATGCGTACACGGCGCCGCACCAGAGGCGGTACTCTTTCGTATCTGCTCAACTTATTTATCGCAGCAAGAAAATAGATCGCCACTGCTTTACTCTGATTTCTTGTCTTGGTTGCGAAGTTGCCTTTGTCCGGTTTGCACCTTCAGATCCGCCATGGCACGCTCAACACTATACTCCCAATGCTTATGGTTTTCCCCTTTTATATTCCACACTAGTTAAATCACAGTAGACTAAATTTCAAAATTGGGTCAGTCGATTTTTCAGAGCTCGCCGGAGTTCGCCGGTGCGATCCAAGGGGCTCGGGTGGTTGTGGGGCCTCGCCGAACGAAGAAAACTCGACGCGGGTGGGGGTGGGGGTGGCGGAGGAACACAGGCGGTGGGGGCCGGTGGTCCGGCCGGCGGCCCGTGCGGTGTTCTGTATGGGAAGAATCACAGACGAGGAAGAAGAAGGGTTAGGAGACGTAGGATCTTCATCCAACCGCCTGAAATGGTCGAGAGACAGCTGGGAGTTGCATTCTTAATGCGCTCTGGTTCATCATGTGTGGGCACTGCGCAACCAACATTTTATTATCCAAAATCTGCTTGCTCTTCTTTACCATGTTCGATAGTGCTGGCCTGTACGCGATCGATAGGCTTTCAATTACTAGCGGCAATACAACACCGTATTTTCAAGCCAGTTCCACTTTCCCGATTTATATATCGTGGTTATGGTGTACCCCTGTTATGTACACTATGATCTGCCTAGTTGTTGTGTGCTCTTGTTATCATGGTTTGGCAATAAACTATCTATACAGTATATTATGAACCTATCATCTGCCAGCTATCCTTACTTCTGGAGCCTATTTTTTGTGTACTTGTGCCAGATTATATAAATGCACGCACGATATTACAGCACACATGAGCTCTCTCATCAGAATCCAGTGATAGCACATAAGTGTTTACAGGGGCGCCCCTATATTAGAATATCATCTGCATTACAAAGATAATCTCACAACTATTTATGTTTTCATGGTTCTCAGATATTATACGCAATTACAGTGAATATCAGAATCCGCGCATCAGAAGAATATTGTGGAACACTGCAATGACTTACAAAATTGGCACCAAGGCATTGAGTGCCATTTTGGAAGCAATGAAACTCGTACGCTCCCCACCTGTTGATTCTTGTTCAGAATATCATTCTAATGACTATTCTAACCTCGAGGAGTCAAAGGCAGATGGCCTGTCCTGTTCACCCATCAAGGTGCCTGTTCTAATTTGGCAAGGTTTTATTGATTGCGCGTATCTTGCATATGTTGTCTTGCATTTCTTCTACTTTGTTGCACCACCATCTGCTTAGTTTACTCATCATATAACTCGAGATGCTATGCCCATCCATTATCAATACATATTCCATCTGTCGTCATACCATGTTTTTCCACTCAAATGTTGTTCTTGTGCATCAGACATCAAAAAGGAAGAGGGTGATTGCCGAACCTGAAGGAGCACCAGCAAAGTCCTTGAAAAACGTGGTGGTGCCGGAGAAATCAGACAGCGCCCCACTTATATTGGTTGTACAACCAGTGACACAAAACATAGGACCGACTCCAGCAGACTGTACCCATACTTCACTGGCCACACCACTAGCCCCACCACACAGGACCTGCACTCCAGCAAAAGGTATACCGATTTCATTTGCCATAGCACCAGCCGTACCACAGAAAAATCCCACTCCAGCAAAAAGTACAGCAAGTCCACCGGCCGAAGACCTATCCCAACTGCAGAGACGGCCAATTCCTGCAGATTGGAACCCCATTCCATTTATTCCCAGTTTAAAAGACAATGCTTTCAATGTTGTTAGGGACTACGTGCATATATTCCCATCATGGGAAGATTATAGTGAAGACAAACACCATTTTCACATCTTCCTGTCCAACTTACGTGTAAGTGCTATTATTCATGGTTATTATTTTCCTGTTTTCTGCTGATCGAACACATCAATGATTTACATTACATTGTTGTAACTAGGTGAGGGTCAATCTGGATAGTCATGACGAGCAAAGCTTGCTTGTGCTTTTCAAGGAAGCATTGCAGCAGTATCGGTGTTACCTGAGGAAATCACACTTTGATGGCAAGTCTATAAACGAATTTCCGGTGAAGTCTCCTGTGCTAAATTTAGAAGACATTGAATGGAAAAACCTTGTTATGCACTGGTCTCATTCCCAGGATGAGGTACTGTCTATGAAATCACATGACAATTTGAACTTCTACTTTTCCGCATGTGCCTTACGGATCTTTTTTGCAGGAAATCAGCTCGAAGAAGAATTCCGGTTTGAAAAGAACGACAGGATATCACAAATATGCTGCCCGCTGCTTTGCTCTTGTTAGTACATGTTGTCCTGTATCACTGTACTTGCATACATACCTGGTTCATTATGTGACAGCAGTATGCATGATAGCTTGCTTATCAATTGTTCGCTCCAAATTATCTGATCTGTATGAATGGTTACATTAGTGTAGAATATATCCAATGCCAATGAATTTTTTAGCTCTGCATTGTTCTTGTAAGTACATGCTGTCCTTTATCAGTGTACTTATATTGACAGGTAGTTGTTCATGTACCATCACTCTGCAGCTTATTTTCCTTTGCCCTCCATTTTCTACACATCAGATCTATATTTACTCTTACCATAAGGTTGGTACTGAAGAAGTTTAGCTGTGCATTGCTCTTGGTTGTGCCTTTTGCCTGTATCGCTGCACATACATTTATAGCTACTTGGTTATGTAGCATCACTCTTCATCTTATCTTAAATATTCTCCATTTTTTCATATATTATCACATCTACATTTACTCTTAACAAAATGTAGAATAAAGGCAATGCTTATGAAGAACATTCTGTGCTAAACTTCTTGAATTGCCCCCCCCACCCCCATCAGCATGGACAAGGGCTTTATAGAGCCTGTCTTCACCAGTAATGTAAGTTTGTCCTTCTCAAGCCTTCAAACTTTGTTGTGTATATTTGGTTAGTCATGACTGCAACAGCTGTTTATTTTTGGTGTTTGCATCAAATTGCATGTTTAAAGTTTATTATGTAGTTCATAAACAAAAGTTTGTCCTTCTCAATTTAAGTTTTTAGTTGTACAACCAAGTTCCTTCTTCATACCATGTAAATTAAACTATACAAAGCAAGTGATCTTCTTTTGCACTGCATGTATGCTTCTGTTCTTCATCCGTAATCCAGTGGTGTGGTGAACCTACCCACTACAGCACAATGACATATTCTGCAATGTCTTAACTATGAACAATGTCATATCATTCTACTATTATTTAAACCGCCTCTTTATTTGCCAATCTGAAATGGGATAAATTGACAGCACACTAACCATTGATACTTATGAGTTCTTGATCTGTAACCCAGTGGTGTCGTGAAGCTGCCAACTCCTTCACAATGTCAATTCCTACCATGTCTTGACCTAAACAATACCATATTGTGTTAATGCAATTTTAAACTGTGTCACTTTATTCGTCAGTAAGAAATGTGATGAATTGTAAGCACTGATACTTGTTGGGGAACGTTGCAGAAAATTAAAAAATTTCCTACGGTTTCACCAACATCCATCTATGAGTTCATCTAAGCAACGAGTCAAGGGAGTGAGTTTGCATCTACATACCACTTGTAGATCGCGTGCGGAAGCATTCGAGGGAGCGGTGACGATGGAGTCGTACTCGACGTGATTCAGATCACCGATGACCAAGTGCTGAACGGACAACACCTTCGCGTTCAACACACGTACGGTACGGACGATGTCTCCTCCGTCTTGATCCAGCAAGGAGGAAGGAGAGGTTGAGGAAGACAGCTCCACTGGTAGCACGACGGTGTGGTGTTGGTGGAGAAGCAGCACTCCGGCAGGGCTTCGCCAAGCTCGTGACGGAGGAGGAGAGGTGTTGGGGAGGGGAGGGGCTGCGCCTTGGTTGTGTGTTGCAGCCCTCCCCTCATCCCTCTATTTATAGGGGAAGGGGCAAGGGGGCCGGCCCCTCTAGATGGGATCTAGAGGGGGGGCAGCGGCCAAGGAGGGGGCTTCCCCCCAAGCAAGGGGGGTGCGCCCCCCTTAGGGTTCCCCCCCAACCCTAGGCGCATGGGCCCAAGGGGGGGCGCCCAGCCCTCCAGGAACTGGTGCCCTGCCCCACGCGGCCCATGTGGCCCACCAAGAGGGGTGGCCCCTCCCGGTCGACCCCCGGAACCCCTCCGGTGGCCCCGGTACAATACCGATATGCCCCCGAAACTTTCCGGTGTCCGCATGACAACTTCTCATATATAAATCTTTACCTCTGAACCCTTCCGGAACTCCTCGTGACATCCGGGATCTCATCCGGGACTCCGAACAACATTCGGTAATCACATACAAGTCTTCCTAATAATCCTAGCGTCACCGAACCTTAAGTGTGTAAACCCTACGGGTTCGGGAGACACGCAGACATGACCGAGACGGCTCTCAGGTCAATAACCAACAGCGGGATCTGGATACCCATGTTGGCTCCCACATGCTCCTCGATGATGTCATCGGATGAACCACGATGTCGAGGATTCAAGCAACCCCGTATACTATTCCCTTTGTCAATCGGTACGTTACATGCCCGAGACTCGATCGTCGGTATCCCAATACCTCGTTTAGTCTCGTTATCGGCAAGTCACTTTACTCGTACCGTAATGCATGATCCCGTGACCAAACACTTGGTCACTTTGAGCTCATTATGATGATGCATTACCGAGTGGGCCCAGAGATACCTCTCCGTCATACGGAGTGACAAATCCCAGTCTCGATCCGTGTCAACCCAACAGACACTTTCGGAGATACCTGTAGTGCACCTTTATAGTCACCCAGTTACGTTGTGACGTTTGGTACACCCAAAGCACTCTTACGGTATCCGGGAGTTACACTATCTCATGGTCTAAGGAAGAGATACTTGACATTGAAAAAGCTCTAGCAAAACGAACTACACGATCTTGTGCTATGCTTAGGATTGGGTCTTTGTCCATCACATCATTCTCCTAATGATGTGATCCCGTTGTCAATGACATCTAATGTCCATAGTCAGGAAACCATGACTATCTGTTGACCAACGAGCTAGTAAACTAGAGGCTCACTAGGGACATGTTATGATCTATGTATTCACACATGTATTACGATTTCCGGATAATACAGTTATAGCATGAATAAAAGACAATTATCATGAACAAGGAAATATAATAATAATGCTTTTATTATTGCCTCTAGGGCATATTTCCAACAATACTTTTATGTGCAAAACCTGTCATCTGTCTGCTTGTTTATCTTTCAGAGTGAGGAAGATATAAGTGTTGAACAAGTGCAGTCTCATCATCTTGATCATCTGCTTGCGCTGCAGCTCCCCAGCAGGGCTAACCTTTCTTGAACTCTATTGAAGTGCTGTCGGTTTTGTATATTATTTTGTCGGCATGTTTATTTGCACTGGTGGCGATCTTTGATGCCCAGTGTATGTAATCTGTTGTCTGCTTGTGCTTTATTATCATAGTGGCGAACTTTGATGCCCAGTGGATGTAATATGCCGTAATTTCTTTATTGTATAGTCTAGGTTTTTTCTTATTCATGATGCTGCAGTTATTTTACTGTATATATATCCTGTCTTCGCAGTAAACTGGCCAAACCGTAAAATTACGGTACATAATCGGGCCGTCATGCAATCACAATGTATGATCCGCATCATGGGCCCCGTCAAACTGGCCCACTAGTAGATTCGGGCCTTTAATAGGCCGAGTAACCCCCGGCCCTCTTTTCGCAAGAAAACTCAATGGGCTTTTAGGAGGCTGAGAAGTAGGCTGGGCCTGAAACGTGTCGAATAGCTCACGGGCCGATGGCAGCCCGAAATGGACCCTGGCCCATGATTGTGCGAATCAATTCACGGGCTTTTAACAGGCCAAAGTTGTCTCGGTCCTTGTTTGGCCCAATCAGATATCGGTTGCGAGCAGGCCGGATGCAAAGCGGGCCGTAGTTAGGCCCAACAATATGACGGGCTTTTAACAGGCCGAAATTAATATAGGACCGAAATGTTAAATGGGCCCTTAACAGGCCGAAACTAATATCTGGCTGAATTACTAAATGGGCCTTTAGCAAGTGGGCCCAAAAGCATAGCGTCCAGTCAACGGGCCGAATCTGATATGGGCCATAAATGAGCCCAAAGCCTCTTAAAGGGTCGGACCTGATCTGGGCCGTGATTTGGCCCAGAAAGTGGGAGGCTTTTAACGGGCCAGATCTTATATGGGCCATTACTAGGCCCGAAACGTGGCAGGCCATTAATGGACCGGATCAATTATGGGCCGGCATTTGGGCCAAAACATGGCAGCCAGTTAATGGGTCGGCCTACTAGGGTCCTCAAAATCTTGTGGGCCTACAACTGGGTCGGCCCATTAATGTCGGTGAAATCTCATGGGCCTTTAGCTGGGCCGGCCCATTATGATCCGCAAGAATTTTGTGGGCCTTTACCTGATCCGGCCCATTATGGCACACAAAAATCTTGTGGGCCTTTACCTGGGCCGGCCTATTATGGCCCGCGAAATCTTGTGGGCCTTTAGCTAGGCCAGCCCATTATAGTCCTCAAAATCTCGTGGGCCTTTAACTGGGTCGGCCCATTATGGGCCGCCAAATCTTGTGGGCCTTTAGTTGGGCCGGCCCATTTAAACTTGATTGGCCGCGCCACGTGTCGACGTATCATAGGCGCCTTCTGTCCAATGAGTGGATGGCATCTGTCCCAATGATGAGCCGACACGTGTTTCCTCCAGCCAATGATGATTTTACACGTGGAAAATCCCCATTGGTCGGGGCTGTTAACGGGTTATCGGATCCAAAACCCGACCCGATAGCTTAACGGCGTTCCGTTACGGTGGATGCCACGTGTCGGTCACCCTTGATGAAAGCACTTCTGTGACGCGCGATTTATTGTCATGGAAGTGGACACTTCCGTGATGATAATTTTGGTAATGTCATCGAATACTTCTACGACAGCACAGGTATGACTATCTTGATTCTGTCATAAATTTGTCATGGATGTACATGCATGACAAAAAACGCGACCTACTATGACAAACACGTATCATCACGGAAGTGTATTTTTATTGTAGTGGTTGGTGCCACCAACCGGGACCAAAGGCCTCTTTTCAGCAGCCCAAAGGGCGGGAAGCGGCGGCCTTTGGTCCCGATTGGTGGCACCAACCGGGACTAAAGGTGGGGAATTGGTCCCGGTTGGTGCCACAAACCGGTTCCAATGCCCCCCTTTAGTCCCGGTTGGTGCCACCAACCGAAACCAAAGGCCCCTGTGCTGCCCGCATCGCGGCCAAAGTTTAGTCCCACCTCCCTAGTTGAGAGGGCTCGAGAGTGGTTTATAAGCGCTGTTGCGCCCACCCTCTCGAGCTCCTCTCAACTGCAGGCTTTCGGGCCTAATCTCACACTATGCTGCTGTGGGCCTATTGGGCCTTCTGCGGGCCTGAATCCTGGCCCAAGTTGGGTTTCTAGTCGTATTCAGGCCGTGGTGGCCCAATAGGTGGCAGTTTTTTTAGTTTTTTTTAGTTTTTTTGTTTTGTTTTTTTGCATTATTTATTTTATTTTGTTTTTTGCTTTATTTTTTAATTCTTTTTGCTTTTAGTTTTAGAAAAATTATAAACTTTCTGTTAGTGTCATTAGTTTTCAAATTTGAATAGTTAAAATTTTAATTCTTTGAAATTTGTGTGAATCACAAGTTTGTGATTAACTTTACTAAAAAAATGAACATAGATGCGCCTATAGAGAAAAAAGGTCCAGACGAACCGGGACCAATGGCCCACGTGGCTACCCTCTTGAGAGTGTTCTTGGTGAGAACATAGTTGACAAGGAGCGAACCGGGATTAATGGTATTATGAGGGCCGAACCATAAGACATTAAAGCATTTCAAATGAACTCTGAAAAAGTTAAAAGTTGGCATGGTATCATAATTTCACCCACATAGCATGTGCATGTACAAAACGGACAATGGTATCATACTCGTCTGTTACAAAGTTGGCATGGTATCATCATAATAGTTGCAGGAGAAAGTCTTCATTTTTTCTTCGCTTGTGTCATTTGCTTATTGCGCCGTAACCATGGATAATCTTCATCGTTTATCAGGATGTTGGGGTCAGCCTTGACTTTGAAGGGAGGAATTTCATGAACCTTTTCATAATCTTCAGACATGTCTGTCTTGCCCTCCACTCCCATGATGTCCCTTTTTCCTGAAAGAACTATGTGGCGCTTTGGCTCATCATATGATGTATTCGCTTCCTTATCTTTTCTTTTTCTCGGTCTGGTAGACATGTCTTTCACATAGATAACCTGCGCCACATCATTGGCTAGGACGAACGGTTCGTCAGTGTACCCAAGATTTTTCAGATCCATTGTTGTCATTCTGTACTATGGGTCTACCTGTACCCCGCCTCCTGACAGATTGACCCATTTGCACTTAAACAAAGGGACCTTAAAATCATGTCTGTAGTCAAGTTCCCATATGTCCACTATGTAACCATAATACGTGTCCTTTCCCCTCTCGGTTGTTGCATCAAAGCGGACACCGCTGTTTTGGTTGGTGCTCTTTTGATCTTGGTCAATCGTGTAAAATGTATTCCCATTTATCTCGTATCCTTTCCAAATTGTAACAGTCGAAGATGGTCCCCTGGACAACAAGTACGGCTCATCACAAACAGTGTTGTCACCTCTGAGACGTGTTTCCAACCAACTGCTGAAAGTCCTGATGTGTTCACATGTAATCCAGTCATCGCACTGCTTCGGGTGTTTGGAGCGCACATTGTTCTTGTGTTCATCGACATACGGGGTCACCAAGGTAGAGTTCTGTAGAACTATGTAGTGTGCTTGAGACCAAGAATATCCGTCCCTGCATGTTATTGAGTCCCTTCCAAGCGTGCCTTTTCCAGTCAGTCTCCCCTCATACCGCGATTTAGGGAGACCTATCTTCTTAAGGCCAGGAATGAAGTCAACACAAAACCCGATGACATCCTCTGTTTGATGGCACATGGAGATGCTTCCTTCTGGCCTAGCGCGGTTATGGACATATTTCTTTAGGACTCCCATGAACCTCTCAAAGGGGTACATATTGTGTATAAATACAGGTCCCAGAATGACAATCTCGTCGACTAGATGAACTAGGACGTGCGTCATGATATTGAAGAAGGATGGTGGGAACACCAGCTCGAAACTGACAAGACATTGCACCACATCACTCCTTAGCCTTGGTATGATTTATAGATCGATCACCTTCTGAGAGATTGCATTGAGGAATGCACATAGCTTTACAATGGCTAATCGGACATTTTCCGGTAGAAGCCCCCTCAATGCAGCCGGAAGCAGTTGCGTCATAATCACATGGCAGTCATGAGACTTTAGGTTCTGGAACTTTTTCCCTGGCATATTTATTATTCCCTTTATATTCGACGAGAAGCCAGTCGGGACCTTCATACTAAGCAGGCATTCAAAGAAGATTTCCTTCTCTTCTTTGGTAAGAGCATAGCTGGCAGGATCTTCATACTGCTTTGGAGGCATGCCATCTTTTTCGTGCAAACGTTGCAGGTCCTCCCGTGCCTCAGCTGTATCTTTTGTCTTTCCGTACACGCCCAAGAAGCCTAGCAGGTTCACACAAAGGTTCTTCGTCACGTGCATCACGTCAATTGAAGAGCGGATCTCTAGGTCTTTTCTGTAGGGTAGGTCCCAAAATATAGATTTCTTCTTCCACATGGGTGTGTGTCCATCAGCATCATTCGGAACAGCTAGTGCGTCGGGACCCTTTCCAAAGATTACGTGTAAATCATTGACCATAGCAAGTACGTGATCACCGGTACACATGGCGGGCTTCTTCCGGTGATCTGCCTCGCCTTTGAAATGCTTGCCTTTCTTTCGACATTGATGGTTGGTAAGAAGAAATCAACGATGGCCCAGGTACACATTCTTCCTGCAGCTTCCCAGGTATATACTATCGGTGTCAAGTAAACAGTGCGTGCATCCGTGGTATCCCTTGTTTGTCTGTCCTGAAAGGTTACTGAGAGCGGGCCAATCGTTGATGGTCACGAACAGCAACGCCTTTAGGTCAAATTCATCATGTTTGTGCTCATCCCACGTACGTACACAGTTTCCATTCCACAGTTGTAAAAGTTCTTCAACTAATGGCCTTAGGTACACATCAATGTCGTTGCCGGGTTGCTTAGGGCCTTGGATGAGAACTGGCATCATAATGAACTTCCACTTCATGCACATCCAAGGAGGAAGGTTATACATACATAGAGTCACGGGGCAGGTGCTGTGATTGCTGCTCTGCTCCCCGAAAGGATTAATGCCATCTGCGCTTAAAGCAAACCATACATTCCTTGGGTCACTTGCAAACTCATCCCAGTACTTTCTCTCGATTTTTCTCCACTGCGACCCGTCAGCGGGTGCTCTCAACTTTCCATCTTTCTTACGGTCCTCACTGTGCCATAGCATCAACACGGCATGCTCTCCGTTTCTGAACAGACGTTTCAACTAAGGTATTATAGGATCATACCACATCACCTTCGCAGGAACCCTCTTCCTGGGGGGGCTCACCGGCAACATCACCAGGGTCATCTCGTCTGATCTTATACCGTAATGCACCGCATACCGGGCATGCGTTCAAATCCTTGTACGCACCGCGGTAGAGGATGCAGTCATTAGGGCATGCATGTATCTTCTGCACCTCCAATCCTAGAGGGCATACGACCTTCTTTGATGCGTATGTACTGTCGGGCAATTCGTTATCCTTTGGAAGCTTCTTCTTCAATATTTTCAGTAGCTTCTCAAATCCTTTGTCAGGCACAGCATTCTCTGCCTTCCACTGCAGCAATTCCAGTATGGTACCGAGCTTTGTGTTGCCATATTCGCAATTGGGGTACAACCCTGTTTTGTGATCCTCTAACATGCGATCGAACTTCAGATTCTCCTTTTGACTTTCGCATTGCGTCCTTGCATCGACAATGACCCGACGGAGATCATCATCATCGGGCACATCGTCTGGTTCCTCTTGATCTTCAGCAGCTTCGCCCGTTGTAGCATCATCGTGCACATCGTGTGGTTCCTCTTGATGTTCAGTAGCATCACCGTATTCAGGGGGCACATAGTTGTCATTGTACTCTTTTTCTTCGCCGTCTTCCATCATAACCCCTATTTCTCCGTGCCTCGTCCAAACATTATAGTGTGTCATGAAACCCTTCTAAAGGAGGTGGGTGTGAAGGATTTTCCGGTTAGAGTAAGACTTCGTATTCCCACATATAGGGCATGGACAACACATAAAACCATTCTGCTTGTTTGCCTCAGCCACTTCGAGAAAATCATGGACGCCCTTAATGTACTCGGAGGTGTGTCTGTTACCGTACATCCATTGCCGGTTCATCTGCGTGCATTATATATAATTAAGTGTGTCAAAAATCATTACAAAACATCATGAATAGATAATTAAGTGACCAAATTAATAGAAGTTCATCATCACATTAAAACCGAAGTACATACGTAGTTCTCATCTTCAAGCGAAAATCATTACAGAACAACATAAAGCTCTGCGGAGCATCTAAATTAATTAAACCATACATTGAAACTATGTAAAACATTTCAATGTGAAAACAAATGCGATCATAATAGCAACCAAGGTAACAACTGATCCAACGGCATAATGATACCAAGCCTCGGTATGAATGGCATATTTTCTAATCTTTCTAATCTTCAAGCGCATTGCATCCATATTGATCTTGTGATCATCGACGACATCCGCAACATGCAACTCCAATATCATCTTCTCCTCCTCATTTTTTCTTATTTTTTCCTTCAAGAAATTGTTTTCTTCTTCAACTAAATTTAACCTCTCGACAATAGGGTTGGTTGGAATTTTCGGTTCAACAACCTCCTAGATAAATAAAATATATGTCACGTTGGTCGGAATAATTTTCATAAACAATAAATGAACCAATAGTTATGAAAAGATAATATATACCACATCCGAATCATAGACAGGACAAGGGCCGACGGGGGCGGATACCAAAACCATCGCACTATATAAGATGCAATAATAAAAGTAAGAAAATAATACAAGTATCTATCTAAACATACAAGTAAGAATAGTTTTCCTTTCAGAAAGAAGATAAGAACAAGAGGCTCACCACGGTGGTGCCGGCGATGAGATCGGCGCGGGTGATCGACGGCGGTGAAGACGGGGACGGGGCGTGACGGACCGCTAAACCTAGACAAATATTGAGGAAAATGGAGCTTGGAGGTCGAGCTTGGAGAGGAGAAAGCTTAAGTAGTGTGGCTCGGGCATTCCATCGAACACCTTGTGTGCATAGAAGGTGAGCTAGAGCACCACCAAGCTCTCTCCCCCTTGGCTGCCAAAAAAAACAGAGCAGTGTGCTCTGCTCTTACGCGAGGGGGTATATATAGGCACCTCATTGGTCCCGGTTGGTGGCATGAACCGGGAGCCCTTTAGTCCCGGTTCATGCCACCAACCGGGACCAATGGTGGTGGGCCAGGAGCAACGCCCCATTGGTCCCGGTTCGTCCCACCAACCGGGACCAAAAGGTCCAGACGAACCGGGACCAATGGCCCACGTGGCCCGGCCGGCCCCCGAGGCTCACGAACCGGGTCCAATGCCACCATTGGTCCCGGTGCTGTACTGAACCGGGACTAATGGGCTGACCCGGCCTGGACCATTGCCCCCTTTTCTACTAGTGTGTGAACGTCGACTACATGACACTTCACCATTATTTGGGCCTAGAGGAAGGCATTGGGAAGTAATAAGTAGATGAGGGGTTGCTAGAGTGACAGAAGCTTAAACCCCAATTTATGTGTTGCTTCGTAAGGGGCTGATTTGGATCCACTAGTTTCATGCTATGGTTAGGTTTACCTTAATACTTCTTTTGTAGTTGCGGATGCTTGCAGTAGGGGTTAATCATAAGTGGGATGCTTGCCCAAGAAAGGGCAGTACCCAAGCACCGGTCCACCCACATATCAAATTATCAAAGTACCAAACGCGAATCATATGAGCATGATGAAAACTAGCTTGACGATAATTCCCATGTGTCCTCGGGAGCACTTTTCTCATTATAAGAAATTGTCCAGGCTTGTCCTTTGCTACAAAAAGGATTGGGCCACCTTGCTGCACTTTATTTACTTTCATTACTTGTTACCCGTTGTCGGTGTCAAAACCGGCGGATCTCGGGTAGGGGGTCCCAAGCAGTGCGTCTTAGGATCAATGGTAACAGGAGGCAAGGGACACAATGTTTACCCAGGTTCGGGCCCTCTCGATGGAGGTAAAACCCTACTTCCTGCTTGATTGATATTGATGATATGGGTGTTACAAGAGTTGATCTACCACGAGATCGTAGAGGCTAACCCTAGAAGCTAGCCTATGGTATGATTGTTGTGTATATCTCTCGACTAGCCTGGCCCCGGTTTATATAATGCACCAGAGGCCTAGGATAACAAGAGTCCTAGCCGAATACGCCGGTGGGGGAGGAGTCCTTGTCTTGATCGCCAAGTCTTGTGGATTCTTCCTTGTATGTGGCAGCTGTCCGGACTGGCCCATACGGCCATGGGGGTCCTCGGCCCAATCCAACTGATCGGGAGACGACGTGTTGAGTACCCCCTAATCCAGGATACCGTCAGTAGCCCCCTGAACCGGTCTTCAAGTTGGGGACGCTCCTTGATTCTTCCAAACTGTTCTTCATCTTCGGTTGCCGGTCTTGAAAACCGGTTCAACAAATCTTCTCATCTTCTATCTTGAGGATCGCCGAAATGCATTCGACGAGTTTATACATCGGGTATCCGAGGAGCCCCTTTAAGTTTCCGGCCTTTATCAATGCCTTATTATTTTTATGCCACACCTCGGGTTTGAAGTTGTTCCCAGGAGGCAGTGTCCTCTTGCGTCCGAGCTCCAACGCCGGACTGCATTCGAGGTATCTTTTGCAGCTGAGCACCAATGCCGGACTGCTTCCCAGCTCTAACGCCGGACTATGTATCCGAGCTCCAACGACGGACTATGTATCCGAGCTCCAACGCCGGACTGTATCCGAGGTGTCGTAAATCACCTTGGTTCAAAGAAGTTTGAAGGAGTTTAGCCGAGCTTAATGCCGGAAATGCCCTCTATGGAGCCAGCCACTAGCGCCCGAGCTTTATGCCGGACTGCTTTCGAGGTGGTGCACCACCCCGAATGTGGGCCGATTTTTGTCAATATTTTTGGTTGGTGCAATTTATTCTCTGCCGAGATACATAGCCAGTAGCCCTCAAGGTGGGTATCGGTCTAAAACCCGAGATGCACATGAAGGATGACATAAGATCGCTGATCCCCGTAGCTGCTGAGACTCAGGTTGATTTGCAAAATCGGTCAGAGGATCAAGTCCTAGCAAGGCAGAATACTTCGGGACACAAAAAGCGGCATGCTCAGTCCTCGAGACTCGGGTTGGGTGCGGCTGACCAACCTGAGGATCAAAATCTCCTCGAAAACTGTATTGCACTTAAAATTTTCTGCATAGAACATGCAATGCAGTAGCCCCCGAGACACTAGTCGGGTGGCAACACCAGATCAGGGGATCGATGTGCCCCTTTAATATTTGTAAATAATAAGCCCGAAGCCCAGTAGCCCCCGAGCCTTAATGCGGGCACGGGAGGCCGAATTAAGGATCGATATCCATAGTAAAATCACAAATTATGTGTAATGACTCTATGTATCCAAGTACTTTACGTCATTAATGCTCGGATCCGCATTGTACGAAACTTTGTTGACCGTCCATCGGCTTCCACCTCCTCGGCCAATAATCGAGGAAGTTTGTCCTACTTTATAAAGCCTTTATGAGGGCAAAGATTTACAACAAACAAGGCAATCTGGCCATACGGTTTTATAAACAAAGGTACGCGGAGAGACATGTTATATTACTGTTTAACAGAAGAAATGTCTTCCAAAGAAAATAGTCCCGCTATCGGTTACTTTCTTTGGGTTGTCATGCTAAGCATGATCATGAGACCTCAGCTCCAATGTAAGAGCAAAATATCGAGGATTTAGTTTGGGAGGCTAGTTAATAGCCCCCGGTAGTGTTCGGCGATAGTCGAGGTCAAGCCATAAACACTTAGGCCATTGTTATGAATGGCCCGTCGTTTAATACCGTCATCAGATCGCTGACCAGTTTACGCTTATTGTGAAAGTCAGTTTTCGGCTTTCTCCACTGCTTAACCATGTGAGCTGGAAGCACAATCGCAGTGGTTCTCCCTTTGCACACCTAGCCGAACCAAGCGGAACATAGGAGGCAAGAGCAGGAGCCGGGCAATCCAACTATTGACCGAAGACACAATTGAAAACCGATGCATATATAGCAATATCCGAGAATGTTTTTGCCGAATCTCTAAAGGTGTCCGGCGTTGCACTGCAAGACTCGTGCTGAAAACACACAAATAGTTTAAAAGTGCCATAAGCTTGGAAAACCAAGAAAAACGTCAATAAAAACATGACGTCCGAACAGGATCAAGTGTTCGGTGCCAATCCGAAAATTGGACTTAAGAAAAAACAAAGTGCTTCTGCCGTGCTTTAACATGACACATCCTATCTCAAGACTTCAAGTGGGTCAGCCTACGGCTTCAGTCTCCCATCCCGAAGGCGGAGTACTTCTCATTAGGCCGGTTTAGAAAACTAAACTCTAGCGGTTTTGAGAGAGAAATTAGGCTCCTCGGCTAGTGACCACACGCTCGTGTCGAAAAAAGGAGTGATAGATAATAATAATAATAATAACGATAATAAAACTTTGCAATGTCTAAGAAGAAAAACACTTAGTAGGAAACGGCTCAAATAAACATAAGAGTCCCCGAGTCACTTGGGTAAAAGTTGACTATATAATGTAAGGTGACATGTAGAATGCCTTCTAGCCGGATTGTAGATCGTTTGTCGTAGCGGACCTTTTCGCTTCAACCTCTGGACCCAATAGTCCGGAGTGTGTCCGAATACCCTCGCGGTTATAAAAACTGGGGCATCCGTGGAGACCAGGCTAGGGGTCATTAGTGCTTTATCAGACAAGTGCCCAACTAGTTATGTTATATTACATGGTTAGTAAGAAACATCTTCCATGGAGAATAATTCCGTTAGGGGTTCCTTTCCCTGGGAGGCATGCCCTAAAGTGCATGTCCGGACTGCGAAAAAAGCAGAAAAACATCTGGGGCCAGGTAAATAAATAGGTAAGAAATCATCTTTTAGTTCACCGACCGAGTATTCCCTTAAGAACGCTAGCTTTCGGCTTCACCCAGTCTGAGGTACACATCCGGCTGACCCGGCAGTAACAATCGCAGAGGTGCTCCCTTTACCACCTAGTCGAACAATCGGGAACGTAGGGGTAAGCACAGGAGCCAGGTAACCCAGCTTGGCCAAAACTTAAGTCATATCGATGCATATAATGGTGAATAAAAGGTACATGCGGAAGTGTGACACATGTGTTGGGCATAAAGCCCGAATTAATAAGCTTCTGTTAAAGAAGCCCCCAGGTATAATGAGCGCAGGTAGCGCGTCAAGTGTGTGCGAACAAAGTTTCGACAAGGAAAATTTTTACAAGGAACTTTTTTTTCCAAAAAAGTATAATGCTTGGTCGAACCGAACACAAGTTAGAAATTTAAGACTTTGAGCATGAATGCAACTTAGCTGGTTAATGTGTTCGGTATTGACGACGTGGTCCGAGCTTGATGCGGGACAAGGTTCCATCCCCCAAGCCGGTCCCGAGGTGGCGGAGCAAAGAGCTTGGCACTCCGAAGTGGTGACATAGCGCGGTCAATGCAGGACGGCAGAGTGATGCCGAAGTCCCTGGCATGGGGTAATGAAGAGTTGACGAAGCCCCCCGTCCAGCCGAGGTGACGTCAAAGGATATAGTCCGACTGGATCATTTTCCTGTGCACAAAAAATAGTGCAAACCAGAGATAATGGTAATAAAAAAAATTGTTGCATAATAAATAATTTATGCAAAGTGAGTAATAAAAGAAATATGGTCTGGCGCCGAAGTCAATGTCGATGCAGGGCGGCGGCGTGATGCGGTAAAGGCATGGCAAGGCCTGAATTCACAGGTCGGTCCTAATTCCGGATGCGGCGTTCGCCGGACTATGTACAGAAACTGACTGAACCATCATGCGACCGTCGATAATGCGGCCACCATTTGATAAACCTGTGTACATATGATGTACAAACCAGAGTAATAATTCCTTGGGAAAAATTAACCCAAACAAGCAAAAAGAAATACTAGGATTAATAGCACCTGGTTTATTTGTTGTAGCGGTTCGAAGAAAGGTTACTCCCAAAATTGGGACTCGATCCGCACACCCATTGCCTGATGGGTGATGAAGCGAAGGCATGACGATGCTGGCAAAGGTTGGCTCGCCGACGCAAAGCCCTCGGTCCAGCTAACGTGACGGAGCTGGTCGGCTAGTGACGCCGAAGTGTCCGGAGTAGGTTGATGAAGGGATGGCGAAGCCCCCAGTCCAGGCGAAGAGACAGAGCAGGTCGGTGAGGAGATGTGTCAGCCGAGGTTTTGAAGTAGTTCGGCGTGATGGACACCGGCTCGATGAAGCAATAGTGCGGCCCTGCCGATGCAGGTCGTGACGAGGTCAATGTCGGCTTGATGAAGCGACTGTGCGGCGATGCCGGTATGCCCACTCTGTGTAATCCGTGGGGCGGCGATGTTGGTGATGATTTATCCTTCGCGATGCCGGACTCTTGTTCGGCTTGCCGAGTTGATGATCCGAAGAAGTTGAGCTCGGCTCAACAAAGCGACGACGTGTCTAACGCAGGTCGGCCGCCGTGGAGTGATGTTGTCGGGCTGGTTTGACACCGGCGCGACGGTGAAGTTCGTATTGCAAGAATACATTTAATACTACTGGGATGTGTTTGAGAGTAAAACACAACACCCCATACGAAAACTTTCTTCAAAAAGGATGTCCGAGATCCCGTTCATAAAGAAGATGAATTCGGGTCAGATTCGTTCTCGCACAGAAAACAGATCCAAAAAGTGTTGCACTAATCGGAAGTTTCCCGGAGTTTGGACGGTCGGATCGAGGTGAATTTTTGGCAGATGGTAGATATGGGAATTCCGCAGCAAATCAAACAGTTGGATCCTCCAAAGAACGTTTGAGCTAGATGCTGGATACCACGCCCTAAACTCATCCGGATTCTGGTCCAGATTCAACAGGGCTCCGGTATATCGGAGATTGCCGGAGATTCCTCCCTCGGAACTCGACAAAAATTTTGCAGGGCTGTTGTAGACTTAATTCCGCATAATTCCACCGAAGTAATCGTTTAAGCGACACTCGAGGAGGCGGTGGCGGCGGATACAAGTTTGCTGTCCAAAAAAACAGCACGGTCGCCTGAGGGCAATGTTGATGTTGAGCCCCCGAGCTCCATGGATGACTCCTCCATGATCTTGATAGATATCGGAGTTGGTGTTGATGAAGGCCTTCGTCCGAACATGACGATCGGAGGTAGGGCGCGGTCCTCGGTCAAGCCAAGGTGACAAGTCGAGCTGGTGACAAAGAAGTCGACGTCACAGTTGACCTGCAGTCGAGACATTGATCCTTTCGCTGATCACACAGTGGAACTCTCAATGAAAGCACCAATGTCGGTGTTAAAACCGGCGGATCTCGGGTAGGGGGTCCCAAGCAGTGCGTCTTAGGATCAATGGTAACAGGAGGCAAGGGACACAATGTTTACCCAGGTTCGGGCCCTCTCGATGGAGGTAAAACCCTACTTCCCGCTTGATTGATATTGATGATATGGGTGTTACAAGAGTTGATCTACCACGAGATCGTAGAGGCTAACCCTAGAAGCTAGCCTATGGTGTGATTGCTGTGTATATCTATCGACTAGCCTGGCCCCGGTTTATATAATGCACCAGAGGCCTAGGATAACAAGAGTCCTAGCCGAATACGCCGGTGGGGGAGGAGTCCTTGTCTTGATCGCCAAGTCTTGTGGATTCTTCCTTGTATGCGGCAGCTGTCCGGACTGGCCCATACGGCCATGGGGGTCCTCGGCCCAATCCAACTGATCGGGAGACGACGTGTTGAGTACCCCCTAATCCAGGACACCGTCACCCGTTACAAATTATCTTATCACAAAACTATTTGTTACCTACTATTTCAGTGCTTGCAGAGAATACCTTACTGAAAACCGCTTGTCATTTCCTTCTGCTCCTCGTTTGGTTCGACACTCTTACTTATCGAAAGGACTACGATAGATCCCATATACTTGTGGGTCATCAGCGTCCTCCTCCTTCCATCGGCGTGGGGAGGTCCAGGATCATATGATATTGGTCTCATACCATGCCAAGGTATCCGACTCCTTCGACTTGATCTCATCATCCCAAAGTTGAAGATGAAGGACAACTCATCTTACTGCGCCATGGCATCGAGATGGATTCGATCGAGAGAGAGAGAGAGAGAGAGAGAGAGAGAGAGAGAGAGAGAGAGAGAGAGAGAGAGAGAGAGAGAGAGAGAGAGAGAGAGAGATGACGACAAATGGATTCAAATGGGGACGAGAGTGGAGGTTGTTGACCTTTGATAAGCCACCATGGGTGCCATTAAGTTTACGGTTGAGGATGCGGAATGCGGCGGGCAACAATCAAGGGGCACGCTTCCCAATGAGAAATGGTGCCACACTCATTGCCTCCTGGCTGCTCACATGGCACCTTCGGGCCTTATCACACGCAAGCCAGGAGAGATGATGTTGTGTGGCTTCCCTCCGACGGGCCGCCACAAGAATCTGATTTAGTGAAACATGCATTAACAGTCGGGTTATTGGTTGTCGGTGGTGGATTAGAGGACTTGCAACTTCAAATCCCAGTCGTGGTGCGAGGAAGCGGAAGCTGAATTTTCTCTTCCGCGGTGGTTGTTCGGTATGGAGCAATCCCGCAACCTCTAAATATGAAGTCGTGTGTTGGAGGCCGCATGACTTCAAATCCCGGTCGTGGCGTGAGGATGTAGAAGCTGAAGTTATACTCCCACACTCACGGTTGGGTATGAAGCAACCTCCATATATGTGACTTCCACAGCCAACAAATATGGAGGCTACAAGGTTTTTTGTGAAGCGAGCTCCATAAATTATGGCGGTCGTGAACCATATACCACTCTGCTAGAATATCATTTTGCCCAAAACTATATTCTTCGTTATTATGACAATTAAGCTCATATATGGCAACTCTACTATAGTTGCTCTTAGCCTTTATACTATGCAAAGGGCTTAGAGCATCTACACCACAATGGGCTAATATGCCTTCCTAAACATTGGCGGACGCGTGCGGTCAGTGTCAGGCTTGTCCGCCTCAAACAACTATTTGTTAGAACACACAAACACAGTCCCAATATGGTCCTCCCTACTTTCAAGCATTTCAACAAACATGTTGTGTGCCGCACTGCCGGAGCTAGCAGGGGCGTCTCGGCATAGCTAGCAGCAACACACCCTCGCAACACAGCCAGCCGGCATAGTTCGGGTGTGGACGCACACGAACAATAGCAAGCACAACAGCGCAGCAACACAGGAGCCCCACAGCCAGCATGTCAAGCACAGGAGCCGGCGACGACCTCGCGTGGACGCAACACATCAAGCACGCAGCTAGCCGGTGACGCAACACATCAATGCATGGGAACGAAGCGATTAGCCCAGCGCGTTCGACAGCTCGATGCACAGTCTTATGGTGTCGATCAGCATCGATGTAGTAGTACTCATGTGCCTGATGTAATACATCCAACAGTAGCTTGTGCGGTAGACGTCCGTCCACGGGTCCGGCCATGCATCGGCGCAATGGTCCCAGTCTTCGAGCGTACAGCCGGTGCTCCACACGGCTGTGGGGTGCACACCGCTCTGCGTGTGACCTGCATGACCGCCGCGACGCGGAGAGGAGCGTGGCCATCCATGGCTCCGCTGCCGCACGCCATCTGCGAGGCAAGCGGTCGATTCAAGAAAGGTGACGGTTGGATGGGAGGAGGCGGCCGGCGGCCATCGGTGAGTCGATGTTGGGCGGATCCGGCTTGCCTGCTTCCTTCCCATGCTCCCATCTGTGCTCCCACATCATCATATGGCTGTTTTTTTTTTTTTCCTTTCTAATGTAATCATCCCCCCCCCCTCCTGATTTTAAAGGGGTGGGGCCGAGCCTATTTTTGTTTTAATCAAATTAAGCCACGTACGTAGGAGCATGGATGAGAGCACACGCAGGGAGCATGCAA
Organism: Triticum aestivum; assembly: GCF_018294505.1. Taxonomy (NCBI): domain Eukaryota; kingdom Viridiplantae; phylum Streptophyta; class Magnoliopsida; order Poales; family Poaceae; genus Triticum; species Triticum aestivum. Next base: position 801,396,693 of record NC_057801.1, on the reverse strand, counting down.
GTCTCGTCCATGTTAGGCGGGCTAGGTCGGCGCGAAGTGGTCCATGGTATGTGGCCGGCATGCGAGATGGATCGGAGTCGGGGCGTCGGGCAGTTGAGATAGAGATACCGGGGAGTGGATCGCATGTGAGATCTGGGTGACGTGCAGGAGGTGTCCAGGTGTGTCTGGACATCTTCATATCCAACCCATATATGGGCAGGGTTTGGGAGTGCCGATCAATCCAGACATAAGAGGAAAAGTGGGTGGCTGGTAGGGTGTGCGAGGGCTATGTCTCACATTAAATGAGGGAAAGTGAGACCGGACCAAATCTTGTGGAAGGTTTTTTCTCCCATGCAATGAATGGGCAGCGCGAAGTAGCGATCGGTCCCTGGTCTCCTGGAAGATCGCCGGCGCTGCTAGCCATTCCGCTCAAGTCCCACTCGTGGTAAGTAGCAGGGACGCGTCCTACTTGAGGCGATTCGAGTCGTCTTTTTTCTTTTTTCTTTTCTATTTTCTTCTCTATTTTTCCTTCTCTTTCTCATTTTGTTTCTTTGTTTTATGCATTTCCTTTTTTCTTTTGTTTATTTTATTTTTTTTTCTTTTGGTTATTATTCTACATTTTTATATGTCAACAACATTTTTCTAATACACGTCTAACATTTTTCGAATACAAATTAAGAGTTTTTTAATACATGATCAATTTTTTTCTGTACACATTTTTTACAATTTCAAAGGCTTGATTAACATTTTTCAGATATGATACTAACATTATTTGAATACATGGTCAAAAAATATCTATACATATTTAACATTTTTAAATGCTTCATTAACAAATTTGAATTAAAAACATTAAAAAAATTAATACATGGTCAACATTTTTCCATACGCATTTAAAATTTTCCAAACACTTGATTAACATTTGTTATACACTTGTTCAACATTTTTTTACATGCTTGACTAACATTTTTATATACATGATCAAACAAATTCATCATTTTTTAATACATGGTCAAGATCTTTTTTTACACATTTAATATTTTCCAAATGCTTGATTAACATTTTTCAAATACTTATTCCACATTTTTTTTCAAATATTTGATTAACATTTTTAAATATATGATCAAAAAAATTTCATCATTTTTAATGCATTTTCAATATTTTTTCTATACACATTTGAGATTTCCCAAATGCTTGGTCATTGTTTCTGAAATTCATGAACTATTCTGAAAATCATGCTTATTTTTACAAAATTCACAAATGGTTTAAAAAATGTAATATTCAATTTATGACATTTCAAATTCACAATAAGAAATATTTTTAAGAAAACATTTTCAAACGTAAGATTACTCAAATGCTTGATTAACATTTGTTGTGTGTGTATGTGTATGTGCGCGCGCGCGTGTGTGTAATGTGTTAAAGTCTAAAGAAAAGTACAAATATAAAGCAAAAAAGGGAAACACAAAAGAAAAAATCAGAAAAAGAGACTGTGGCCGGCCGCGCGCGTGGGCCGGCCCATCTCGCTCCCCTTAAGCAAGTCGGAAGCTATACTTGCTGAAGGCACGATATACGGGTGTCCAGTTGGGTGGGTTTTCTCTCTTTTTTCCGTGTCCGTGCTATGTCCGGGCTGTTCGAGGGGACGTATGGAGACTACGGTTGTAGATGCTCTCTGAGGGGTGTTTAGAATAATAAACATTTTTTTCTAAGAATCAATGCTTATTTATATTATAGAGGACAAACACTTAAATTGACACCCTGCAATAAACTAAGCACCTAATACTAGTATAGAAAAATTATTGGTAATTATAATTAGCGAATGTTTGTTGGGAGGGATGGAAAGATTGCGTATGTTTTGATTGCAGCTTTAATGTCGCGAGCATTGCAATTCTAGTATGCAAGCGCAACAATTTTTTGGCGAAAAACAGAACTGCAGTAGAGGTTCCACGCTAGTTAACTAAAATCATCATGCAAGACCTAGCATGTACTATTTCTAGCTAGTTCTGGTTCAAGTTTCTTTTGCATGGCTGCTTTCTATTTCACAAGTAGATCGTTGATCAGTGACCTACCACGTACCCGCTCGCACATTTTATCCTTTATTTGGGCCGACACATTTTGGCTTTTATCTCCCCACTGGTTTTGGGGTTCTAGCATGTACTAGTTCTGGCAAGTTTTGGTTCTAGTTCCTATTGCATGGCCACTTACCCTGTCGTTTGTAGGTAACGACCTACCACATACCCTCCAATGCACCTCATCCTCTGTATGGGCTGGCCCAGTTCAAATTTTGTCTCTCCATCGGTTTTGGGAAAGTTCTAGCATGTAGTACTTCTAGCCAATTCAGGTTTGGCTTCTTTTGCATATGCACTTCCTATTTCGCGTGTAGATCATTGGATAGAGATCTACCGTGTACCCTCCCGTGTGCCTCGCCGTCCATATTGGCTAACCCATTTTGGTTTTTCATCGCCCCATCGGTTTTGGGAAGGTTATAGAACCTTACTAGAACAAGTTTTTTCCTTTCTTTGCCTTTTCTTTTCCTTTTCCTTTTTAGTTTTTCATTCTCAAAATTGAGATCCTTTTTTATAACTTGTGAACTTTTTTGAATTTGGGAAGTTTTTTCAAATTCATGAACTTTTCTAAAAATCAGGCTTATTTTCACATACAAAAATGATTTCAAAACACTGGAACTTTTTAAAAATATGCAGAAAGTTTTTAAATGCGGAAACAAGTTAAAAATTCATAAACATGTTCTGAAACTTCGAAAATTCTTTACAATTTGTGACATTTATTGAATTCACGTAAAATTTCGAAATTGCAATGTTTTTAGGAATGTTTCCTTATTTCATGAGCATATTTAGAATTTGTGAATATTTTTTATAATCATTAACAATTTTCGAAATTGTTTTTCAAATTCACGAACATTTTTTGAGTGTTTTTTATAATTTTATTGAATTCACCAATGCTTTTTCCATCCATGATTTTTTTTTATAGAAATGAACTTTTTTGAATTCATGAACATTTTTTAAAGTTCAAACATATTTCTAATTCTTTTTTTTCCAGTTTCCGGCTTTTTAGAGGTTTTGGGGCAATAGCACTCAACTCAGGCGAAACCTATTTGGGGCTGCAGGCGCCAGTTATAGCCGTTTTCTGCAAACTAGCGCATGCAGTTGTGTTATTTCGGCTCGGCCCATACATCGTGTTTTTAATCGGCAAAAAACAGCGATTGTTTCATGTATCGAAGCCGCAACCTCTTGTTGGAGAACGTAGTAATTTCAAAAAAATTCCTACGCACATGCAAGATCATGGTGATGGTATAGCAACGAGAGGGGAGAGTATTATCCACGTACCCTCGTAGACCGTAAAGCAGAAGCGTTATGACAACGCGGTTGATGTAGTCGTACGTCTTCGCGATCCGACCGATCCAAGCACTGAACGTACGGCACCTCAGTGTTCAGCACACGTTCAGCTCGATGACGTTCCCCGGACTCCGATCCAGCAAAGTGTCGGGGATGAGTTCCGTCAGCACGACGGCGTGGTGACGATGATGATGCTCTACCGGCGTAGGGCTTCGCCTAAACTCCGCGACGATATGACCGAGGTGAAATATGGTGGAGGGGGGCACCGCACACGGCTAAGGAACGATTCGTAGATCAACTTGTGTGTCATGGGGTGTCCCCCTGCCCCCGTATATAAAGGAGCAAGGGAGGAGGAGGCCGGCCCTAGGAGGAGGGCGCGCCAAGGGGAGTCCTACTCCCACCGGGAGTAGGACTCCTTCTTTCCTAGTCCAACTAGGAGAAGGGGGGAAAGGAGGGAAGTGGAGAAGGAAGGGAGAGGGGGGCCGCGCCCCAAACCCTTTGTCCAATTCGGACTGGGCTTGGGAGGGGCGCGCGCCACCTCCTGGCTCCTTCCCACTAAGGCCCATTAAGGCCCAATACTCTTCCCCGTATTCCCGTAACTCCCCGGTACTCCGAAAAATACCCGAATCACTCAAAACCTTTCCGAACTCCGAATATAGTCGTTCAATATATCGATCTTTACGTCTCGGCCACTTCGAGACTCCTCGTCATGTCCCCGATCTCATCTGGGACTTCGAACTCCTTCGGTACATCAAAACTCATAAACTCATAATATAACTGTCATCGAAACCTTAAGCGTGCGGACCCTACGGGTTCGAGAACTATGTAGACATGACCTAGAACTGTTTCCGGTCAATAACCAATAGTGGAACCTGGATGTTCATATTGGCTCCTACATATTCTACGAAGATCTTTATCGGTCAAACCGCATAACAACATACGTTGTTCCCTTTGTCATCGGTATGTTACTTGCCCGAGATTCGATCGTCGGTATCCAATACCTAGTTCAATCTCGTTACCGGCAAGTCTCTTTACTCGTTCCATAATACATCATTTCATAACTAACTCATTAGTTACAATGCTTGCAAGGCTTAAGTGATGAGTATTACCGAGAGGGCCCAGAGATACCTCTCCGACAATCGGAGTGACAAAACCTAATCTCGAAATACGCCAACCCAACATGTACCTTCGGAGACACCTGTAGAGCACCTTTATAATCACCCAGTTACGTTGTGACGTTTGGTAGCACAGAAAGTGTTCCTCTGGTAAACGGGAGTTGCATAATCTCATAGTCACAGGAACATGTATAAGTTATGAAGAAAGCAGTAGCAACATACTAAATGATTGTGTGCTAAGCTAATGGAATGGGTCAAGTCAATCACATCATTCTCCTAATGATGTGATCCCGTTAATCAAATAACAACTCTTTTGTCCATGACTAGGAAACTTAACCATCTTTGATTCACGAGCTAGTCAAGTAGAGGCATACTAGTGACACTATGTTTGTCTATGTATTCACACATGTATTATGTTTCCGGTTAATACAATTCTAGCATAAATGATAAACATTTATCATGAAATAAGGAAATAAATAATAACTTTATTATTGCCTCTAGGGCATATTTTCTTCAGTCTCCCACTTGCACTAGAGTCAATAATCTAGTTCACATCACCATGTGATTTAACACCAATATTCACATCTGTATGTGATTAATACCCATAGTTCACATCGTCATGTGATCAACGCCCAAAGCGTTTACTAGAGTCAATAATTTAGTTCACATGGCTATGTGATTAACACCCAAAGAGTACTAAGGTATGATCATGTTTTGCTCATGAGAGAAGTTTAGTCAACGGGTCTGTCACATTTAGAGCCGTATGTATTCTGCAAATATTCTATGTCCACAATGCTCTGCACGGAGCTACTCTAGCTAATTGCTCCCACTTTCAATATGTATCTAGATTGAGACTTAGAGTCATCTGGATTGGTGTAAAAGCTTGCATCATTGTAACTTTTTACGACTGGCTCTTTTATCACCTCCATAATCGAGAAACATCTCCTTAGTCCTCACTAAGGATATTCTTGACCGCTGTTCTAGTGATCTACTTTTAGATCAAAATTGTATTCCTTTGCCAAACTCAGAGCAAGGTATACAATAGGTCTAGTACACAGCATAGCATACTTTATAGAACCTATGATTGAGGCATAGGGAATGATTGTTCATTCTTTTCTATTTTCTGCCATGGTCGGGTTTTGAGTCTTACTCAACTTCACACCTTGCAACACAGGCAAGAACTCTTTCTTTGATTGTTTCATTTTGAACTACTTTAAAATCTTGTCAAGGTATGTACTCATTGAAAAATCTTATCAAGCGTCTTGATCTATCTCTATACACTACAACAAGAACCCCCATATAGCAACACATGATTTGCAACGCTCTAAGAATGTGTTGTAAGGTATCTACTATAGCAATGCATATATGTGTTGGTAAACCACACGTTGCTTCAGGTGCATACAACAACGGTTACTTTGTGTTGCAGTTGTGCGTTGCCAAATTTTTTTAGCTTTGCGTTGCCATTTTTAAATAGTCCGTATGTTCACTCTGCAGATCGCATATTTATTATTTTATTATTACCTGGATTTTTATTTAATTATTAATGGGAAAAGATTATTATTTTATTATTACATGGATTATTATTTAATTATTAATGGAAAAAAGAAAAAGGAGCTACTGAATCCTCGAACCGGCCATCTCACTGTTAATAAGAGAATAACAAACCACCTCAGCCAATACATCACTTGATGTCCATTCAGATTTCCTTCCAATGAACCAACACTTGGTCAGCTGGGCCTTAGCAAATCGTGGGCCACGAAGGTGCGCACGGGTGCTGGCGAATTGGACCGCCGCTGATTTTTAATATCGATCAGTTTGCAATTTCGCTCAAAAAAAAGGTTACTACTTGCAATTTAATCACAGCAAGGTCCTATTTGTACGAATTCCCCACCCCCCCAAATCTACTAGTATGTTACAAAATATTTTAGTTTTACTAATATTTGAGTTTACTAATATTATATAACCAGGTCAATTTTTTTAGTGAAAACTCTGTCCATGTAAGCGAAAATTGTTCTTCTAATTTTGAAAACATGGAACTTTTAAAACAAATTGTAAAAAAAAATCATCGTGTATTTAAAAAGTGTTCACCGTGCATTTAAAAGAATGTTTATCATGTATTTTATAAATGTCATCACCTTAAAAATTATACATTCTCTATTCATAAAAACTATCACGTATTTAGCAATTGTTCATCATATATTTCAATAATGTTCATCATGTATTACCAAAAGGTCATAGTATATTAAAAAAATGTAAGCTATGTATTCAAAATTTGTTCATTGTGTATTTAATAAAATGTTCACATATTTCAAAGGAAACTATGTATTTGAGAAAAAAGTTCGTTGTGTATTTTAAACGTGCTCATAGCATATTTAAAAAGGTCCATTGAGTATTAAAAATATTCAATATATATTTCATTTTTTATTGTGTGTTTAAAAATGTTCCTTACATATTTAAAAGTGTTCATTGCGCATCTAGAAAAAGTTCATCATATATTTATAAATTTTCATATATAAAAAATATTTTAAATGAAAAGGAAACATGAAAAAACATATAAAATCCTAGGGTTCCTTGTCACTCCCTCAATCCCCATCATCTCTTTAGTCCAACGACCTCGTCGTTGGCTTAAGGAGTCATGACCCTTCCCTTTTTCTATTCTTATTTCTAGCATGCCCTTGCTTTCTCTTGGGCATTGGTTCCTTGGTGACATTGTCATGGTGGTGGTGGCAATGGTGCATTGGGATATGGGAGCTGGCCATTAAAGTCTATCCATCAAACATCCAGACATATTTCAAACAAAATTTGAACAAACAGAACAAATTTTACGTAAACCAGACAATTTTCATTTAAACAAGGCCAAATTCATGACATTTTCATTATATTTTGTTAAACAAAGTGGAAATGCCATTTTTTTAACATAGCAAAAGTTTACCTAGTCTTCGTTGCTGGACGTGGAGGCGTTCATGTTCCACGTCTTGTTCTTCCCCTCATCCGGCGAGCTCAACGGCCCTGAGCCCCATGAAGTGACACGAGACATCATATGTCCTAATATTTCTCGCTGGAGTTTACCGCGTGGACGTCGTGGGCCGAGGTGAGGTTCACGACCGATGTGGATGGGGCAGCCTCATGGTGGTTGCGGCCCAGTGGGAACCGCGGGGGCAAAGTGAACAATGTGGAGTTGGCAATGTTCCCTTCCGCGATCGCCTGCCCCATCTGCGTGTCCGCAAGGTCAACCAACTCATGATTTTGCTCCGTCAAGAGGCGTCCCACAATGTTAGCTCGTCGTCATGGCAGAGGTGGTGTAGGGATGGCGAACGAAAGCAGGAGCGGTGTGGTGCAAATCATACCATGCGCGGTCACATATAAATAACGGGCGTCGGCCAGGCCAAGCGGCAGGTTGTTTCAATGTGGGCGCTGGTGTGGTTTTCCCTATCTCTGCACTTGTTCAATGTCGTAGGCGGACGGAGGGGCAGCTGGCTTTAATGTGCTGGATAGTTGTCTCGTTGCCCCGTCCGCTAACGTCTCTCTGGTATTGAACTGGCGCGAAGACTAGGACGCGGCGTGGCGGCACTCTTGGCCAGCGTGCCGCTTCAATGCCGCCTCGAGTGACCGGCCATGTCCGCATTGGGCCGACATGAGGAGCGAAGGTGCGGTCGCGCGAGAGATATTATCAGGTAAGACTGGGGTGTCAGACGCGTGCATGACGGTGATTTGGACGCCCGCAAACCTCCCATAGTTTGCTGGACAAATAAGGCTCCACGTTGGATGACAAACTTAGTCCAAACACCTTAGTCCGGACTACGTTTTGAGGGTCCGGTGTCCAAATATTTGCGGGAGTTTTGAGGGTGCGAGTTAGAGATGCCATAAATATGTATTTTGTTAAACTTGATGAGATGAACAATGTAACGTGGTACGTCTGAATTTTGGAACCAACCAGATCAATCAATCAAACTAACAATGGAACGTGGGACACCATAAGGTGGGTTCCAATAGCAGCTACCCAACAGACGAAGACATCGTAAAATATACCCGAAAAATTGAGGCGCAAATTGTTTCGGATACGCGTGGCGGGATCTGGGAAATTTCCGGCCACCATATATACACTTCATCTCTCGCGAACCCACCACCGCAACGCCGCCGGCTCTCCCGCTGCAACCGCCCCCTATACTAGCGTCGCTGCCTCATCTGATCCGCCACCGCTCGCCTCCCCGCCGGATCTAGCATATCCGGTGTTTTTCCTCTCCATCCGGCTAACCCCTCCCCGTCGTTGTCTTGCCGTTCGATTACCTTGCGCCGCCGGAGAGCACCGTGGGGAAGTCGGTTGCCACCCAATCGCTAATTGTCTCTGTCGTTCTCATCAACCTCCCTCCGTTCTCCTGGATCATGCGGCAGGGGCAAGGTCCACGGCGGTGGGCCACCTCCGATGTGGGACGGCGTCAAATCCGGACTCCCTTTGTATCGCCTCCTCAATGGTCTCCGGCCAACAGCGCCGCTCGTAGCAGGTTCGTTCGCCTCAGGTATCTTCACCTCGCCGATTCCTCCTCGTGGTCGCTTCCCCTACCTCCCACCGCGGCAGCACCGCCGGCATGGTACATGCACCTTCAAGGCCGTTGTCTGTATCGCTCAACCTGCAGTAGGCCAGACGCTTACTCCCCCAGTCGCCCGCTTGTTTGATTGCTTGTTAACAACTTAACTAATTTACCAATGGAATTTGAACTCGCCTATGTTAACTGCTCCACACTGAGATGCAATTTCCTCGTCTGTACCTAGCCTCCTCATATTTTTGCTAGCTTCGTGAATCTGCTTAATTGCCAAATCAATTACTACTAATAGGCATCCCCTACGGCACTACTGTCCTCTACTGAAATGGCAACTAATTAGTACCGGTTGCAGGCAAGCTTGCAGTTCACTTCAACCATGTTTTGTGATCTAATCTGCTCTGTTCTCCTTCACAGGATAAAGGAGGTGTGAGATCCAAAATGCTAGCTTCACCAAAGGTCATCCAAATTTGGCCAAAGGAAAGAATTACTATTGCAGTTCCACTTCAGTAAGATGGCTGAATTCTTGTACGCTCAAGATACTCACCAGGTACTAATAAGTAGTGGTACTTCTCCACAAGCTTATGCTGTATATAGTCTCTAGCTTGTCTGTCTGGTGCATGCATATTGATTTATCAATGGCTAATATAATGTGTCGAAATATACCATTCTCCCAACTATGCTAGAATTACGAGAGTACATAGGAGGGAATCCCCAGCTAGTCTTGTTGATATCCAAATGTATTCAGGTCCAGTTTGGCATATTTTCCAGTAGTAGCTTTGTATCACCATTCAGACCTAACAGGTTACAAAACTGCCTACAGTAACAACACTGCATTGTACATGACAAATGCACCATTGATACAAGTGCAGGTTATGGAGCATGGGCTGTTATGTCCAGAGACAGCAAAAAAATCTTTTGACAAGATAAAATAATAAATCACACAATGCGGAGTATAGTGCAAAGGCCAACCAAAGAGTCCATTACAGCAAAGACTACGGTGACGGAAGCTGTGGTTATCTTCAAAAATTGGAGCCCTATTTGACAAGCAAATCCCTGATGGTAAAGATCTTGGTGGTCTGTGTGAGGAAGATCATGGCTTCTTCTGTTCTGATTAGCTGATAAGGTGATATCTCGAGCCATTAACAGTATTTATCATTTTCATTTTGATATGGTTCTCTTGTCAGCATAGGTAAAATGTCATGATGAATATTATGGAAAGTAGTGCTCTATCAGGTAATATTTACATAAGCTAAAGTCAGGAGAACATGGCTAATACTAAACTCTGGATTTTGTTGCAATAGTAGATATTTTTTGCAACTCATGCTTACTAATGTTGTATGGCGCTTATTTATCATAAGGTTTTGTTGTTGTTTCATGCTTACTAATGTGCTTACATCTTTGTTGCAAATTCTATCCCTGTTCTTATGATGGGATGATGTGCAGCTCGTTTTTTTTAAGAAGTTGGGACAGACAAACAAAGACCAAAGCAACCCTAGCTGCCTTCAAGACGACACGAGAGAAGGCCTCCAGCAAATGTAACTTTGAAGCGGAGATCTATACAGTTATGTTCGAGAGTGAACACAACACTCATTTGTTAATCTATGTCGTAGTGTCTGTTGATGCTACATGTTGTATTAGGTTGATATATAGCTTGTATTATTTTGGCTTATTGGGAATGTGAACTATGAACCGTGATGTGGAATTGGCATTGATGTTTATAGAGTAATTAATTGTCATGTGATGTGAAAATACCCCGTGTTGGTCAATGGGAAAAATATTATGTGTGGAATTGGAACGAATAACTCAGAATAGTTTTTCCAAAATCAAATTGTAGAGATGATCACGGCCTAATAAAAATGTGCATTGGTCAATCCATATTGGGCTGGATGGCAATATTATATATGTCCATTTGAAAAGCCTAATGCAAGGTGGCCAGCAACGTATATGTAGTGTTGTTGGAGTCTAACCTATACGTTGCTAGATTGCAACGTTTTTGGACGTCGTTTACCAACGGATGTATATACATTGTTGTAGACCCTTCCAACGCCATCAACGGCAACGCATATTAATCCGTTGGTGTTGACCATTGCAACGCTTATACGGATGTACAACAACGCATCAATGCGTTGTTGTAGGGGGGTTCTTGTTGTAGTGATAGATCTTGATGCTCAATGTGTAAGCAGCTTCACCAAGGTCTTTCTTTGAAAAACTCCTTTCAAACACTCATTTATGCTTTCCAGAAAAATTCTACATTATTTCCGATCAACAATATGTCATTCACATATACTTATCAGAAATGCTGTAGTGCTCCCACTCACTTTCTTGTAAATACAGGCTTCACCGCAAGTCTGTATTAAAACTATATGCTTTGATCAACTTATCAAAGCGTATATTCCAACTCCGAGATGCTTGCACCAGTCCATTGATGGATCGCTGGAGCTTGCACATTTTGTTAGCACCTTTCGGATCGACAAAACCTTCTGGTTGCATCATATACAACTCTTCTTTTAAAACATCCATTAAGGAATGCAGTTTTGACATCCATTTGCCTGATTTCATAAAATGTGGCAATTGCTAACATGATTCAGACAGACTTAAGCATAGATACGAGTGAAAAACTCTCATCGTAGTCAACACCTTGAACTTGTCGAAAACCTTTTGCGACAATTCTAGCTTTGTAGATAGTAACACTATTAGCGTCCGTCTTCCTCTTGAAGATCCATTTAATCTCAATGTCTCGCTGATCATTGGGCAAGTCAATCAAAGTCCATACTTTGTTTTCATACATGGATCTTATCTCAGATCTCATGGCCTCAAGCCATTTTGCGGAATCTGGGCTCACCATCGCTTCTTCATAGTCCGTAGGTTCGTCATGGTCTAGTAACATAACTTCCAGAACAGGATTACCGTACCACTCTGGTGCGGATCTTACTCTGGAAGACCTACGAGGTTCTGTAGTAACTTAATTTGAAGTTTCATGATCATCATCATTAACTTCCTCACTAATTGGTGTAGTAGTCACAGGAACAGATTTTTGTGATGAACTACTTTCAAATAAGGGAGCAGGTACAGTTACCTCATCAAGTTCTACTTTCCTCCCACTCACTTCTTTCGAGAGAAACTCCTTCTCTAGAAAGGATCCATTCTTAGCAACGAATGTTTTGCCTTTGGATTTGTGATAGAAGGAGTACCCAACAGTTTCCTTTGGGTATTCTATGAAGACGCACTTCTCCGATTTGGGTTCGAGCTTATCAGGTTGAAACTTTTTCATATAAGCATCGCAACTCCAAACTTTAAGAAACGACAGCTTAGGTTTACTGCTAAACCATAATTCATACGGTGTCGTCTCAACGGATTTAGATGGTGCCCTTTTAAACGTGAATGCAGCTGTCTCTAATGCACAACCCCAAAACGATAGTGGTAAAACCGATAAGAGACATCATAGATCGCACCATATCCAATAAAGTGCAGTTACGACGTTCGGACACACCATAACGTTGTGGTTCCAGGTGGCGTGAGCTGTGAAACTATTCCACATTGTTTTAATTGAAGACCAAACTCGTAACTCAAATATTCGTCTCTGCGATCAGGTCGTAGAAACTTTATTTTCTTGTTACGATGATTTTTCCACTTCAGTCTGAAATTCTTTGAACCTTTCAATTATTTCAGACTTATGTTTCATCAAGTAGATATACTCATATCTGCTCAATTCATCTTGTGAAGGTCAGAAAATAACGATACCCGCCACGAGCATCAACACTCATTGGACCGCATACATCGGTATGTATTGTTTCCAATAAGTCAGTAGCTCGTTCCATTGTTGCAGAGAACGGAGTTTTAGTCATCTTGCCCAAAAGGCATGGTTCGCAAGCATCAAATGATTCATAACCAAGTGATTCCGAAAATCCATCTTTATGGAGTTTCTTCATGCGCTTTATACCGATATGACCCAAACGGCAGTGCCACAAACAAGTTGCACTATCATTTTCAACTTTGCATCTTTTGGCATCAATATTATGAATATGTGTATCACTACGATCGAGATCCAACAAACTATTTTCATTGGGTGTATGACCATCAAAGGTTTTATTCATTTAAACAGAACAACAATTATTCTCTGATTTTAAATGAATAGTCGTATTGCAATAAACATGATCAAATCATATTCATGCTCAACGCAAACGCCAAATAACATTTATTTAGGTTCAACACTAATCCCGAAAGTATAGGGAGTGTGCGATGATGATCATATCAATCTTGGAACCACTTCCAACACTCAATGTCACTTCCCCTTCAACCAGTCTATGTTTATATAACTCCTGTTTTGAGTTACTAATCTTAGCAACTGAACAAGTATCAAATACTCAGGGGCTACTATAAATACTAGTAAGTCACACATCAATAACCTGTATATCAAATATACCCTTGTTCACTTCGCCATCCTTCTTATCCACCAAATATTCAGGGTATTTCCGCTTCCAGTGACCATTTCCTTTGCAGTGTAAGCACTCAGTTTCAGGCTTTGGTCTAGCTGTGAGCTTCTTCGCGGGAGTGACAACTTGCTTGTCATTCTACATGAAGTTCCCTTTCTATCCCTTTGCCCTTTTCTTGAAACTAGTGGTCTTGTCAATCATCAACACTTGATGCTCTTTCTTGATTTCTACCTTCGTCGATTTCAACATCACGAAGAGCTCGGGAATCGTTTTCGTCATCCCTTGCATACTATAGTTCATCACAAAGTTCTACTAACTTAGTGATGGTGACTAGAGAACTCTGTCAATCACTATCTTATCTGGAAGATTAACTCCCACTTGATTCAAGCGATTGTAGTACCCAGACAATCTGAGCACATGCTCACTAGTTGAGCGATTCTCCTTCATCTTTTAGCAATAGAACTTGTTGGAAACTTCATATCTCTCAACTCGGGTATTTGCTTGAAATATTAACTTCAATTGCTGGAACATATCATATGGTCCATGACGTTCAAAACGTATTTGAAGTCCCGATTCTAAGCCGTTAAGCATGGTGCACTAAACTATCAAGTAGTCATCATATTGAGCTAGCCAAACGTTCATTATGTCTGCATCTGCTTCTGCAATAGGTTTGTTACCTAGCGGTGCATCAAGGACATAATTCTTCTGCGCAGCAATGAGGATAAACCTCAGATCACGGATCCAATCCGCATCATTGCTACTAACATTTTTCAACACAATTTTCTCTAGGAACATATCAAAATAAACATATGAAAGCAACAACGCAAACTATTGATCTACAACATAATTTGCAAAATACTACCAGGACTAAGTTCATGATAAATTTAAGTTCAATTAATCATATTACTTAAGAACTCCCACTTAGAAAGACACTCCTCTAATCCTCTAAGTGATCACGTGATCCAAATCAACTAAACCATAACCGATCATCACGTGAAATGGAGTAGCTTTCAATGGTGAACATCATTATGTTGATCATATCTACTATATAATTCACGCTCGACCTTTCGGTCTCCGTGTTCCGAGGCCGTATCTGCATATACTAGGCTCGTCAAGTTTAACCTGAGTATTCTGCGTGTGCAAAACTGGCTTGCACCCGTTGTAGATGGACGTAGAGCTTATCACACCCGATCATCATATGGTGTCTGGGCACGACGAACTTTGGCAACGGTGCATACTCAGGGAGAACACTTCTTGATAATTAGTGAGAGATCATCTTATAATGTTACCGTCAAACAAAACAGAATAAGATGTATAACAGATAAACATCATATGCAATCAAAATATGTGACATGATATGGCCATGATCATCTTGCGCCTTTGATCTCCATCTCCAAAGTACTGTCATGATCTCTATCGTCACCGGCACGACACCATGATCTTCATCATCTTGATCTATATCAATGTGTCGTCACATGGTCGTCTCGCCAACTATTGCTCTTGCAACTATTGCTATCGCATAGCGATAAAGTAAAGCAATTATTTGGCACTTGCATCTTATGCAACAAAGAGACAACCATAGAGCTTCTGCCAGTTGCCGATAACTTCAACAAAACATGATCATCTCATACAACAACTTATATCTCATCACGTCTTGACCATATCACATCACAACATGTCCTGCAAAAACAAGTTAGACGTCCTCTACTTTGTTGTTGCAAGTTTTACGTGGCTGCTACGGGCTGAGCAAGAACCATTCTTACCTACGCATCAAAACCACAATGATAGTTCGTCAAGTTGGTGCTGTTTTAACCTTCTCAAGGACTGGGCGTAGCCACACTCGGTTCAACTAAAGTTGGAGAAACTGACACCCGCTAGTCACCTGTGTGCAAAGCACGGCGGTAAAACCAGTCTCGCGTAAGCGTACGCGTAATGTCGGTTCGGGCCGCTTCATCCAACAATACCGCTGAACCAAAGTATGACATGCTGGTAAGCAGTATGACTTGTATCGCCCACACCTCACTTGTGTTCTACTCGTGCATATAACATCAACGCATAAAACCTAGGCTCGGATGCCACTGTTGGGGAACGTAGTAATTTCAAAAAAATTCCTACGCACACGCAAGATCATGGTGATGGTATAGCAACGAGAGGGGAGAGTATTGTCCACGTACCCTCGTAGACCGTAAAGCGGAAGCGTTATGACAACGCGGTTGATGTAGTCGTACGTCTTCACGATCCGACCGATCCAAGCACCAAACGTACGGCACCTCCGTGTTCAGCACACGTTCAGCTCGATGACGTTCCCGGACTCCGATCCAACAAAGTGTCGGGGATGAGTTCCGTCAGCACGACGGTGTGGTGACGATGATGATGCTCTACCGGCGCAGGGCTTCGCCTAAACTCCGCGACGATATGACCGAGGTGGAATATGGTGGAGGGGGCACCGCACACGGCTAAGGAACGATCCGTAGATCAACTTGTGTGTCATGGGGTGTCCCCCTGCCCCCGTATATAAAGGAGCAAGGGAGGAGGAGGCCGGCCCTAGGAGGAGGGCGCGCCAAGGCGAGTCCTACTCCCATCGGGAGTAGGACTCCTTCTTCCTAGTCCAACTAGGAGAAGGGGGGAAAGGAGAGAAGTGGAGAAGGAAGGGAGAGGGGGGCCGCACCCCAAACCCTTTGTCCAATTCGGACTGGGCTTGGGAGGGGCGCGCGCCACCTCCTGGCTCCTTCCCACTAAGGCCCATTAAGGCCCAATACTCTTCCCCGTATTGTAACTCCCCGGTACTCCGAAAAATACCCGAATCACTCGGAACCTTTCCGAACTCCGAATATAGTCGTCCAATATATCGATCTTTACGCCTCGACCATTTTGAGACTCCTCGTCGTGTCCCCGATCTCATCCGGGACTCCGAACTCCTTCGGTACATCAAAACTCATAAACTCATAATATAACTATCATCGAAACCTTAAGTGTGCGGACCCTACGGGTTCGAGAACTATGTAGACATGACCTAGAATTGTTTCCGGTCAATAACCAATAGTGGAACCTGGATGTTTATATTGGCTCCTACATATTCTACGAAGATCTTTATCGGTCAAACCGCATATCAACATATGTTATTCCCTTTGTCATCGGTATGTTACTTGCCCGAGATTCGATCGTCGGTTTCCAATACCTAGTTCAATCTCGTTACCGGCAAGTCTCTTTACTCGTTCCGTAATACATCATTTCATAACTAACTCATTAGTTACAATGCTTGCAAAGCTTAAGTGATGAGTATTACCGAGAGGGCCCAGAGATACCTCTCCGACAATCGGAGTGACAAAACCTAATCTCAAAATACGCCAACCCAACATGTACCTTCGGAGACACCTGTAGAGCACCTTTATAATCGTCCAGTTATGTTGTGACGTTTGGTAGCACACAAAGTGTTCCTCTGGTAAACGGGAGTTGCATAATCTCATAGTCACAGGAACATGTATAAGTTATGAAGAAAGCAGTAGCAACATACTAAACGATCGTGTGCTAAGCTAACGGAATGGGTCAAGTCAATCACATCATTCTCCTAATGATATGAACTCGTTAATCAAATGACAACTCTTTTGTCCATGGCTAGGAAACTTAACCATCTTTGATTCACGAGCTAGTCAAGTAGAGGCATACTAGTGACACTATGTTTGTCTATGTATTCACACATGTATTATGTTTCCGGTTAATACAATTCTAGCATGAATAATAAACATTTATCATGAAATAAGGAAATAAATAATAACTTTATTATTGCCTCTAGGGCATATTTCCTTCACCTCTGCCACAAAGTAGGCTCATCTAACCGGGAGCTCCTAATGGCGTTGTATGCGCCCGATCAAGAATCGGCGCCCGCAGTAGCTTGGTTTTGGGCCATCCCATTTACAAGAGCTGGGCGCTCGCCTGCTCCGAGCACTTGACTCGCGCTGCCTGGTCGCCCGCTGCTCTAGCACTGTTTGAATGGTCGCGGTTGACTAGTTGACTGGTCAACCGTTGACTTGAAAAAAAGTTCACAAAAAATTGAAAAAAATCAAGAATTTCAAAAAGGTTCATGGAGATTGAAAAAGTTCATCCAAATTGAAAAGAGTTCATCTAATTTTTCTTAACAAGTTCATCAAATATGAAAAAAGTTTATCAAACTCAAAAAAAGGTTCATCGACTTTGAAAAAAGTTCATGGATTTTAAAAAATCATTCAAATTTGAAAAAAGTTCATCAGTTTTTTTAAAAAAGTCTTCAAATATAGAAAAAATTCATCGAATTTGAAATAAGTTCATCGTTTTTGTAAAAAAGTTCATAGTTTTCGAAAAAAGTTCAAGGAATTTGAGAAATAGTTCATTGTTTTTTTAAACAAAAAAAATTATAAAAGGAAAGAAAAGAAAACTCGAATAAAACCGTCCTCAAAAATGACCAGCGAATCAGTGAAAACCCTGCCTTCGCAAAACCAGGGGATCCTCGATTGAAGACTAAAATAAAATGGAATGCTTAGAAAGCACAAGTGCTTTGTTGGCCTAGTGGTTACGCACGTACGTTTGATTGCCTCAAAGGAGCTGGGTGCGGGTTCGACATTCCGCGGCGACATCACTTTTTAACGTTTTTAATGGTAGAACAACAACACAAATGGCCGAGCCCAGCAACCGCGCCTGCAGGCGCCAGATTGCAGAAACAGAAGAAATCGGTGCCTAGTTTGATGAATTGCTTTTATCGTTTTTCATTTTATCGTTTTCCTTTTCATCAGATGAAACCGGCCTGCAATTTTTTTTGTCTTTTATCGCTTTTCATTTTCCTTTTTCCTTTTCTATTTTCTTCTTCTTCCTAGTTTGATGAATTGCTTTTATAAAAACGAGAATTTTTTCTTCAAATCGATGAACTTTTTTTGAAATTTGTTGACCTTCTTTTCAAATCGATGAACTTTATTCAAATCGACAATATTTTTTAGAGAAACCACAAACTTTTTTCAATTTCGATGAATTGTTTTAAAAATGATAAACTTTGTTAACAATCTGATGAACTTTTCAAAAATCGATGACATTTTTTACAATACGATGAACTTTTTTTTTCAAAATTGATGAAGTTTTTTGAATTCGATGTGCCTATTATCAAATTCGATGACCTTTTCTGAACGCCAAACTTGGATATAACGCCAACACCTGAGCGAATTGCCGGCGTCACAATAGTTTTACAAATAGAAGAGTATTTGGGCCAAAATGAGTCCGAGCAGGGAGCAGTCAATTTAGCTACTTCGATGAACATTTTTATAAATTAGATGAACTTTTAAAAAATTGAAGATTTTTGTTCTTCAATTGATGAAGTTTTACATTTCGCTAAACTTTTTCTCAAATTTGATGCAGTTTTTAAAAATTCAGTGAACTTTTTTCAAAATCAATGAACATTTTTCCAATTTGATAATTTTTTATGTTTTTGTGAACTTTTTTTTCCAAATTTGATGATTTTTTTAAAAAATGGATGAAGGTTTCCAAATCTGAGAACATTTTTGAAATCTTGATTTTTGATTTTTTTTTGTTTTAGTTTTTCATCTTTTTTCTAAAGTGAGCAGCTTTTTAAACTGTTTTTTCCTGGTTTTTTTATGAGTTTCGGTTTATACCGGTCTTCCTTAACTTTCCGATAAAAAATCCAGGAAAAATGCGTGAAAAAATGTTTTTTCCCTTTCATGAGAGTCACGGTTTTGCTTCCGCGAGAGGCACGGTGTTGCTTTCGCGAGAGTCACGGCCGTACCTCTCGGAAACGAAAAAATGTGATTTCTGTTTTATTCCGCGGCAGGCACGGTTTTGTTTCTGCGAGAGGCACAGTTGTGCTTTCACGAGAGTCACGATCGTGCCTCTTCGAAAACCAAAAAAAACATGTTTTCTGTTTTTTCCTTCCGTGAGAGGCGCGGTTTTCCTTCCGTGAGAGACACGGTTGTGCTTTCGCGAAAGTCACGCCCATGCCTCTTGGAAATGGACAAAAATGCATTTTCTATTTTTTTTCCTTCCACGAGTGGCACGGTTTTGCTTCCGCGAGAGGCACAACCGTGCCCCCCAGAAATGGAAAAGAAATGTGTTTTCTAGTTTTTTTTCTTTCCGCGGGAGGCACGGTTTTGCTTCCGCCTGAGGCATGGGCGTGCCTCTTTCAAAAAAGGGAAAACCCGTGCTCCCGGTTCGGTTTTTTCATGAAAAAAAGTTTGTCAAAATCTATCAACATTGGATCTAGCTTTAAAGATCCCGACACGAGTAATCCAACGGTGAAAATGGTTCAAGATTTAAACGCACGGTTTAAGAGATAAAATGTTTTGAATAAACAGATCTAAGAAAAAAAAGAAAACTATCAAATTGCGACAGGTGACGCACATGCAACCGAGGAGATGGAAATGATCTTTACAACGAGTACTCCTCAATTAATTATTTTGGAATAAAATGTTTAAATAGGCTGGGCCTCTACAAGCATGAGGTAGATGAGACCTGCGCGTTTGGTCGCTATATGCATCGACCTGTGCGTTAAATAGGAGGTCCCCGAAGAAAAAATAGTTGCCATCTGTAATTACAGAAGTACGCCTCGCCTTAACTGTGGTTAAGTAGCATTCATTCCTTCGCTTATCTTTTTTTTAACGGGAACATGGAAATTCCATTAAACTTCAAGCACAACAATGTCACTGGCTAACAGTTTTACAATGCAATTGGGGGCAGAGGCCTCCCAGAAGGAGTCATCAGACCCAGAATGAACGTCCAGCTTGGCAAGCTCATGGGCTACAGAGTTACAAGTGCGTCGGCTGAAAGAAAAAGCATAGGAATCAAAGTTTAGGATGCATAGGCTTCTAGCTTCCTTCACCAACACACCAATGGTTGCCTTGTCATAATCGTTGCTCTTCAAAGCCTGTATAAGGGTTGAGGAGTCAGACTCGAAGATGATTCGATTTGCCCCAATCCTGATCGACCCATCAATGGTAGCAAGGCAGGCTACAGTTCCTTCGCTTATCTTTGTTCGTTCTTCATTAGTTCCCTTGTTTAGTTATAGTTCATTTTGTTCATTTTTGCTTAAAGATAGTGTATAACAGTGGTTCCTACATTTTTCTTCAAAATGCTTGTTTCATCAAAAAATGTTTGTTGACATTCTTAAAATATTCCCATGCTTAAAAATACGACAACTATACTTTTATAAATTCTAAAATTGTATGCACGGTTTTAGGGAATGTTCATAAATAAAATGGAAAAAGTTCATCTCATTAATAAAAATGCTGCAGCACTAAACAAATGTTTGCACGTGTATAAATATGTTATGATTTTTTTAAATGTTACAACTTGTATTTAAAAATAATGCACCGTCACGTCTCGCTGGGACATCACACCAGCTCACGACAAGTTCAGAGTAAAAATAATAGCCGTTTTCTGCAAACTAGCGCCTGCGATTGTGTTATTTCGGCTCGGCCCATACACCGTGTTTTTAATCGGCAAAAAACAGCGATTGTTTCATGTATCAAAGCCGCAACCTCTGCCACAAAGTAGGCTCATCTAAGCGGGAGCTCCTAATGGCGTTGTATGCGCCCGATCAAGAATCGGCGCCCGCAATAGCTTGGTTTTGGGCCATCCCATTTACAAGAGCTGGGCGCTCGCCTGCTCCGAGCACTTGACTCGCGCTGCCTGGTCGCCCGCTACTCTAGCACTGTTTGAATGGTCGCGGTTGACTAGTTGACTGGTCAACCGTTGACTTGAAAAAAAGTTCACAAAAAATTGAAAAAATGAAGAATTTCAAAAAGGTTCATGGAGATTGAAAAAGTTCATCCAAATTGAAAAGAGTTCATCTAATTTTTCTTAAAAAGTTCATCAAATATGAAAAAAGTTTATCAAACTCAAAAAAAGGTACATCGACTTTGAAAAAAGTTCATGGATTTTAAAAAATCATTCAAATTTGAAAAAAGTTCATCAGTTTTTTTAAAAAAGTCTTCAAATATAGAAAAAATTCATCGAATTTGAAATAAGTTCATCGTTTTTGTAAAAAAGTTCATAGTTTTCGAAAAAAGTTCAAGGAATTTGAGAAATAGTTCATTGTTTTTTTAAACAAAAAAAATTATAAAAGGAAAGAAAAGAAAACTCGAATAAAACCGTCCTCAAAAATGACCAGCGAATCAGTGAAAACCCTGCCTTCGCAAAACCAGGGGATCCTCGATTGAAGACTAAAATAAAATGGAATGCTTAGAAAGCACAAGTGCTTTGTTGGCCTAGTGGTTACGCACGTACGTTTGATTGCCTCAAAGGAGCTGGGTGCGGGTTCGACATTCCGCGGCGACATCACTTTTTAACGTTTTTAATGGTAGAACAACAACACAAATGGCCGAGCCCAGCAACCGCGCCTGCAGGCGCCAGATTGCAGAAACAGAAGAAATCGGTGCCTAGTTTGATGAATTGCTTTTATCGTTTTTCATTTTATCGTTTTCCTTTTCATCAGATGAAACCGGCCTGCAATTTTTTTTGTCTTTTATCGCTTTTCATTTTCCTTTTTCCTTTTCTATTTTCTTCTTCTTCCTAGTTTGATGAATTGCTTTTATAAAAACGAGAATTTTTTCTTCAAATCGATGAACTTTTTTTGAAATTTGTTGACCTTCTTTTCAAATCGATGAACTTTATTCAAATCGACAATATTTTTTAGAGAAACCACAAACTTTTTTCAATTTCGATGAATTGTTTTAAAAATGATAAACTTTGTTAACAATCTGATGAACTTTTCAAAAATCGATGACATTTTTTACAATACGATGAACTTTTTTTTTCAAAATTGATGAAGTTTTTTGAATTCGATGTGCCTATTATCAAATTCGATGACCTTTTCTGAACGCCAAACTTGGATATAACGCCAACACCTGAGCGAATTGCCGGCGTCACAATAGTTTTACAAATAGAAGAGTATTTGGGCCAAAATGAGTCCGAGCAGGGAGCAGTCAATTTAGCTACTTCGATGAACATTTTTATAAATTAGATGAACTTTTAAAAAATTGAAGATTTTTGTTCTTCAATTGATGAAGTTTTACATTTCGCTAAACTTTTTCTCAAATTTGATGCAGTTTTTAAAAATTCAGTGAACTTTTTTCAAAATCAATGAAAATTTTTCCAATTTGATAATTTTTTATGTTTTTGTGAACTTTTTTTTTCCAAATTTGATGATTTTTTTAAAAAAATGGATGAAGGTTTCCAAATCTAAGAACTTTTTTGAAATCTTGATTTTTGATTTTTTTTGTTTTAGTTTTTCATCTTTTTTCTAAAGTGAACAGCTTTTTAAACTGTTTTTTCCTGGTTTTTTTATGAGGTTTCGGTTTATACCGGTCTTCCTTAACTTTCCGATAAAAAATCCAGGAAAAATGCGCGAAAAAATGTTTTTTCCCTTTCATGAGAGTCACGGTTTTGCTTCCGTGAGAGGCACGGTGTTGCTTTCACGAGAGTCACGGTTGTACCTCTCGGAAACGAAAAAAATGCGATTTCTGTTTTATTCCGCGGAAGGCACGGTTTTGTTTCTGCGAGAGGCACAGTTGTGCTTTCACGAGAGTCACGATCGTGCCTCTTCGAAAACCAAAAAAACATGTTTTCGGTTTTTTCCTTCCGTGAGAGGCGCGGTTTTTCTTCCGCGAGAGGCACGGTTGTGCTTTCGCGAAAGTCACGCCCATGCCTCTTGGAAATGGACAAAAATGCATTTTCTATTTTTTTTCCATCCACGAGTGGCACGGTTTTGCTTCCGCAAGAGGCACAACCGTGCCCCCCGGAAATGGAAAAGAAATGTGTTTTCTTGTTTTTTTTCTTTCCGCGGGAGGCACGGTTTTGCTTCCGCCTGAGGCATGGGCGTGCCTCTTTCAAAAAAGGGAAAACCCGTGCTCCCGGTTCGGTTTTTTCATGAAAAAAAGTTTGTCAAAATCTATCAACATTGGATCTAGCTTTAAAGATCCCGACACGAGTAATCCAACGGTGAAAATGGTTCAAGATTTAAACACACGGTTTAAGAGATAAAACGTTTTGAATAAACAGATCTAAGAAAAAAAAGAAAACTATCAAATTGCGACAAGTGACGCACATGCAACCGAGGAGATGGAAATGATCTTTACAACGAGTACTCCTCAATTAATTATTTTGGAATAAAACGTTTAAATAGGCTGGGCCTCTACAAGCATGAGGTAGATGAGACCAGCGCGTTTGGTCGCTATATGCATCGACCTGTGCGTTAAATAGGAGGTCCCCGAAGAAAAAATAGTTGCCATCTGTAATTACAGAAGTACGCCTCGCCTTAACTGTGGTTAAGTAGCATTCATTCCTTCACTTATCTTTTTTTTAACGGGAACATGGAAATTCCATTAAACTTCAAGCACAGCAATGTCACTGGCTAACAGTTTTACAATGCAATTGGGGGCAGAGGCCTCCCAGAAGGAGTCATCAGACCCAGAATGAACGCCCAGCTTGGCAAGCTCATGGGCTACAGAGTTACAAGTGCGTCGGCTGAAAGAAAAAGCATAGGAATCAAAGTTTAGGATGCATAGGCTTCTAGCTTCCTTCACCAACACACCAATGGTTGCCTTGTCATAATCGTTGCTCTTCAAAGCCTGTATAAGGGTTGAGGAGTCAGACTCGAAGATGATTCGATTTGCCCCAATCCTGATCGCCCCATCAATGGCAGCAAGGCAGGCTACAGTTCCTTCGCTTATCTTTGTTCGTTCTTCATTAGTTCCCTTGTTTAGTTATAGTTCATTTTGTTCATTTTTGCTTAAAGATAGTGTATAACAGTGGTTCCTACATTTTTCTTCAAAATGCTTGTTTCATCAAAAATTGTTTGTTCACATTCTTAAAATATTCCCATGCTTAAAAATACGACAACTATACTTTTATAAATTCTAAAATTGTATGCACGGTTTTAGGGAATGTTCATAAATAAAATGGAAAAAGTTCATCTCATTAATAAAAATGCTGCAGCACTAAACAAAAGTTTGCACGTGTATAAATATGTTATGATTTTTTTAAATGTTCAAACTTGTATTTAAAAATAATGCACCGTCGCGTCTCGCTGGGACATCACACCAGCTCACGACAAGTTCAGAGTAAAAATAATAGCCGTTTTCTGCAAACTAGCGCCTGCGATTGTGTTATTTCGGCTCGGCCCATACTAATCGGCAAAAAACAGCAATTGTTTCATGTATCGAAGCCGCAACCTCTGCCACAAAGTAGGCTCATCTAACCGGGAGCTCCTAATGGCGTTGTATGCGCCCGATCAAGAATCGGCGCCCGCAGTAGCTTGGTTTTGGGCCATCCCATTTACAAGAGCTGGGCGCTCGCCTGCTCCGAGCACTTGACTCGCGCTGCCTGGTCGCCCGCTGCTCTAGCACTATTTGCATGGTCGCGGTTGACTAGTTGACTGGTCAACCGTTGACTTGAAAAAAAGTTCACAAAAAATCGAAAAAATCAAGAATTTCAAAAAGGTTCATGGAGATTGAAAAAGTTCGTCCAAATTGAAAAGAGTTCATCTAATTTTTTTAACAAGTTCATCAAATATGAAAAAAAATTATCAAACTCAAAAAAAGGTTCATCGACTTTGAAAAAAGTTCATGGATTTTAAAAAATCATTCAAATTTGAAAAAAGTTCATCAGTTTTTTTAAAAAGTCTTCAAATATAGAAAAAATTCATCGAATTTGAAATAAGTTCATCGTTTTTGTAAAAAAGTTCATAGTTTTCGAAAAAAGTTCAAGGAATTTGAGAAAAAGTTCATTGTTTTTTTAAACAAAAAAATTATGAAAGGAAAGAAAAGAAAACTCGAATAAAACCGTCCTAAAAAATGACCAGCGAATCAGTGAAAACCCTGCCTTCGCAAAACCAGGGGATCCTCGATTGAAGAATAAAATAAAAAGAAATGCTTAGAAAGCACAAGTGCTTTGTTGGCCTAGTGGTTACGCACGTACGTTTGATTGCCTCAAAGGAGCTGGGTGCCGGTTCGACATTCGGCGACGACATCACTTTTCAACGTTTTTAACGGTAGAACAACAACACAAATGGGCTGAGCCCAGCAACCGCGCCTGCAGGCGCCAGATTGCAGAAACAGAAGAAATCAGTGCCTAGTTTGATGAATTGCTTTTATCGTTTTTCATTTTATCGTTTTCCTTTTCATCAGATGAAACCGCGCCTGCAATTTTTTTTTGTCTTTTATCGCTTTTCATTTTCCTTTTTCCTTTTCTATTTTCTTCTTCTTCCTAGTTTGATGAATTGCTTTTATAAAAACGAGATTTTTTTCTTCAAATCGATGAACTTTTTTTGAAATTTGTTGACCTTCTTTTCAAATCGATGAACTGTATTCAAATCGACAATATTTTTTAGAGAAACCACAAACTTTTTTCAATTTCGATGAATTGTTTTAAAAATGATAAACTTTGTTAACAATCTGATGAACTTTTCAAAAATCGATGACATTTTTTACAATATGATGAACTTTTTTTTTTCAAAATTGATGAATTTTTTTGAATTTGATGTGCCTATTATCAAATTCGATGACCTTTTCTGAACGCCAAACTTGGATATAACGCCAACGCCTGAGCGAATTGCCGGCGTCACAATAGTTTTACAAATAGAAGAGTATTTGGGCCAAAATGAGTCCGAGCAGGGAGCAGTCAATTTAGCTACTTCGATGAACATTTTTATAAATTAGATGAACTTTTAAAAAATTGAAGATTTTTGTTCTTCAATCGATGAAGTTTTTCATTTCGCTGAACTTTTCTCAAATTTGATGCAGTTTTTAAAAATTCAGTGAACTTTTTTCAAAATCAATGAACATTTTTCCAATTTGATAATTTTTTATGTTTTTGTGAACTTTTTTTTTCCAAATTTGACGATTTTTCTAAAAAAATGGATGAAGGTTTCCAAATCTGAGAACTTTTTTGAAATCTTGATTTTTGATTTTTTTTGTTTTAGTTTTTCATCTTTTTTCTAAAGTGAACAGTTTTTTAAACGGTTTTTTCCTGGTTTTTTATGAGGTTTCGGTTTTATACCGGTCTTCCTTAACTTTCCAATAAAAAATGCAGGAAAAATGCGCGAAAAAATGTTTTTTTTTCTTTTCACGAGAGTCATGGTTTTGCTTCCGCGAGAGGTACGGTGTTGCTTTCGCGAGAGTCACGGCCGTACCTCTCGGAAACGAAAAAATGCGATTTCTGCTTTATTACGCGGAAGGCACGGTTTTGTTTCTGCGAGAGGCACGGTTGTGCTTTCACGAGAGTCACGATCGTGCCTCTTCGAAAACCAAAAAAAACATGTTTTCTGTTTTTTCCTTCCGTGAGAGGCGCGGTTTTCCTTCCGCGAGAGGCACGGTTGTGCTTTCGCGAAAGTCACGCCCATGCCTCTTGGAAATGGACAAAAATGCATTTTCTATTTTTTTTCTTCCACGAGTGGCACGGTTTTGCTTCCGCGAGAGGCACAACCGTGCCCCCCGGAAATGGAAAAGAAATGTGTTTTCTAGTTTTTTTTCTTTCTGCGGGAGGCACGGTTTTGCTTCCGCCTGAGGCATGGGCGTGCCTCTTTCGAAAAAGGGAAAAACCCGTGATCCCGGTTCGGTTTTTTCATGAAAAAAAGTTTGTCAAAATCTATCAACATTGGATCTAGCTTTAAAGATCCCGACAAGAGTAATCCAACGGTAAAAATGGTTCAAGATTTAAACGCACGGTTTAAGAGATAAAACGTTTTGAATAAATAGATCTAAGAAAAAAAAGAAAACTATCAAATTGCGACAAGTGACGCACATGCAACCGAGGAGATGGAAATGATCTTTACAACGAGTACTCCTTAAGTAATTATTTTGGAATAAAACGTTTAAATAGGCTGGGCCTCTACAAGCATGAGGTAGATGAGACCTGCGCGTTTGGTCACTATATGCATCGACCTGTGCGTTAAATAGGAGGTCCCCGAAGGAAAAATAGTTGCCATCTGTAATTACAGAAGTACGCCTCGCCTTAACTGTGGTTAAGTAGCATTCATTCCTTCGCTTATCTTTTTTTAACGGGAACATGGAAATTCCATTAAACTTCAAGCACAACAATGTCACTGACTAACAGTTTTACAATGCAATTGGGGGCAGAGGCCTCCCAGAAGGATTCATCAGACCCAGAATGAACGCCCAGCTTGGCAAGCTCATGGGCTACAGAGTTACAAGTGCGTCGGCTGAAAGAAAAAGCATAGGAATCAAAGTTTAGGATGCATAGGCTTCTAGCTTCCTTCACCAACACACCAATAGTTGCCTTGTCATAATCGTTGCTCTTCAAAGCCTGTATAAGGGTTGAGGAGTCAGACTCGAAGATGATTCGATTTGCCCCAATCCTGATCGCCCCATCAACGGCAGCAAGGAAGGCTACAGTTCCTTTGCTTATCTTTGTTCGTTCTTCATTAGTTCCCTTGTTTAGTTATAGTTCATTTTGTTCATTTTTGCTTAAAGATAGTGTATAACAGTGGTTCCTACATTTTTCTTCAAAATGCTTGTTTCATCAAAAAATGTTTGTTGACATTCTTAAAATATTCCCATGCTTAAAAATACGACAACTATACTTTTATAAATTCTAAAATTGTATGCACGGTTTTAGGGAATGTTCATAAATAAAATGGAAAAAGTTCATCTCATTAATAAAAATGATGCAGCACTAAACAAATGTTTGCACGTGTATAAAAATGTTCTGATTTTTTTTAAATGTTCAAACTTGTATTTAAAAATAATGCACCGTCGCATCTCGCTGGGACATCACACCAGCTCACGACAAGTTCAGAGTAAAAATAATAGCCGTTTTCTGCAAACTAGCAACTGCAATTGTGTTATTTCGGCTTGGCCCATACACCGTGTTTTTAATCGGCAAAAAGAAGCGATTGTTTCATGTATCGAAGCCGCAACCTCTGCCACAAAGTAGGCTCATCTAACCGGGAGCTCCTAATGGCGTTGTATGCGCCCGATCAAGAATCGGCGCTCGCAGTAGCTTGGTTTTGGGCCATCCCATTTACAAGAGCTGGGCGCTCGCCTGCTCCGAGCACTTGACTCGCGCTGCCTGGTCGCCCGCTGCTCTAGCACTGTTTGAATGGTCGCGGTTGACTAGTTGACTGGTCAACCGTTGACTTGAAAAAAAGTTCACAAAAAATCGAAAAAATCAAGAATTTCAAAAAGGTTCATGGAGATTGAAAAAGTTCATCCAAATTGAAAAGAGTTCATCTAATTTTTCTTAACAAGTTCATCAAATATGAAAAAAGTTTATCAAACTCAAAAAAAGGTTCATCGACTTTTAAAAAAGTTCATGGATTTTAAAAAATCATTCAAATTTGAAAAAAGTTCATCAGTTTTTTTAAAAAAGTCTTCAAATATAGAAAACATTCATCGAATTTGAAATAAGTTCATCGTTTTTGTAAAAAAGTTCAAGGAATTTGAGAAAAAGTTCATTGTTTTTTTAAACAAAAAATTATAAAAGGAAAGAAAAGAAAACTCGAATAAAACCGTCCTCGAAAATGACCAGCAAATCAGTGAAAACCCTGCCTTCGCAAAACCAGGGGATCCTCGATTGAAGACTAAAATAAAAAGGAATGCTTAGAAAGCACAAGTGCTTTGTTGGCCTAGTGGTTACGCACGTACGTTTGATTGCCTCAAAGGAGCTGGGTGCGGGTTCGACATTCGGCGGCGACATCACTTTTCAACGTTTTTAACGGTAGAACAACAACACAAATGGGCCGAGCCCAGCAACCGCGCCTGCAGGCGCCAGATTGCAGAAACAGAAGAAATCGGTGCCTAGTTTGATGAATTGCTTTTATCGTTTTTCATTTTATCATTTTCCTTTTCATCAGATGAAACCGCGCCTGTAATTTTTTTTGTCTTTTATCGCTTTTCATTTTCCTTTTTCCTTTTCTATTTTCTTCTTCTTCCTAGTTTGATGAATTGCTTTTATAAAAACGAGGATTTTTTCTTCAAATCGATGAACTTTTTTTGAAATTTGTTGACCTTCTTTTCAAATCGATGAACTTTATTCAAATCGACAATATTTTTTAGAGAAACCACGAACTTTTTTCAATTTCAATGAATTGTTTTAAAAAACGATAAACTTTGTTAACAATCTGATGAACTTTTCAAAAATCGATGACATTTTTTACAATACGATGAACTTTTTTTTCAAAATTGATGATGTTTTTTTGAATTCGATGTGCTTATTATCAAATTCGATGACCTTTTCTGAACTTCGATGAACATTTTTATAAATTAGATGAACTTTTAAAAAATTGAAGATTTTTGTTCTTCAATCGATGAAGTTTTTCATTTCGCTGACCTTTTTATCAAATTTGATGCATTTTTTAAAAATTCAGTGAACTTTTTTCAAAATCAATGAACATTTTTCCAATTTGATAATTTTTTATGATTTTGTGAATTTTTTTTTCCAAATTTGATGATTTTTTTCAAAAAATGGATGAAGGTTTCCAAATCTGAGAACTTTTTTGAAATCTTGATTTTTGATTTTTTTTGTTTAAATTTTTCATCTTTTTTCTAAAGTGAACAACTTTTTAAATGGTTTTCTCCTGGTTTTTTATGAGGTTTCGGTTTTACACCGGTCTTCCTTAACTTTCCGATAAAAAATCCAGGAAAAATGTGCGAAAAAATGTTTTTTCCATTTCACGAGAGTCACGGTTTTGCTTCCGCGAGAGGCACGGTGTTGCTTTCGCAAGAGTCACGGCCGTACCTCTCGGAAACGAAAAAAAATGTGATTTCTATTTTATTCCGCGGAAGGCACGATTTTGTTTCTGTGAGAGGCACGGTTGTGCTTTCACTAGAGTCACGATCGTGCCTCTTCGAAAACCAAAAAAACATGTTTTCTATTTTTTCCTTCCGTGAGAGGCGCGGTTTTCCTTCCGCGAGAGGCACGGATGTGCTTTCGCGAAAGTCACGGCCATGCCTCTTGGAAATGGACAAAAATGCGTTTCCTATTTTTTTCCTTCCACGAGTGGCACGGTTTTGCTTCCGCGAGAGGCACAGCCGTGCCCCCCGGAAGTGGAAAAGAAATGTGTTTTCTAGTTTTTTTCTTTCCGCGGGAGGCACGGTTTTGCTGCCGCCTGAGGCATGGGCGTGCCTCTTTCGAAAAAGGGAAAAACTCGTGCTCCCGGTTCAGTTTTTTCATGAAAATAAGTTTGTCAAAATCTATCAACATTGGATCTAGCTTTAAAGATCCCGACACGAGTAATCCAACAGTGAAAATGGTTCAAGATTTGAACGCACGGTTTAAGAGATAAAATGTTTTGAATAAATAGATCTAAGAAAAAAAAGAAAACTATCAAATTGCGACAAGCGACGCACATGCAACCAAGGAGATGGAAATAATCTTTACAACGAGTACTCCTCAATTAATTATTTTGGAATAAAACGTTTAAATAGCCGGGCCTCTACAAGCATGAGGTAGATGGGACCTGCGTGTTTGGTCGCTATATGCATCGACCTGTGCGTTAAATAGGAGGTCCCCGAAGAAAAAATAGTTGCCATCCGTAATTACAGAAGTACGCCTCGCCTTAACTGTGGTTAAGTAGCATTCATTCCTTCGCTTATCTTTTTTTTTAATGGGAACATGGAAATTCCATTAAATTTCAAGCACGGCAATGTCACTGGCTAACAATTTTACAATGCAATTGGGGGCAGAGGCCTCCCAGAAGGAGTCATCAGACCCAGAATGAAAGCCCGGCTTGGCAAGTTCATGGGCTACAGAGTTACAAGTGCGTCGGCTGAAAGAAAAAGCATAGGAATCAAAGTTTAGGATGCATAGGCTTCTAGCTTCCTTCACCAACACACCAATGGTTGCCTTGTCATAATCGTTGCTCTTCAAAGCCTGTATAAGGGTTGAGGAGTCAGACTCGAAGATGATTCGATTTGCCCCAATTCTGATCGCCCCATCAATGGCAGCAAGGCAGGCTACAGTTCCTTCGCTTATCTTTGTTCGTTCTTCATTAGTTCCCTTGTTTAGTTATAGTTCATTTTGTTCATTTTTGCTTAAAGATAGTGTATAACAGTGGTTCCTACATTTTGTTCATTGTGTTATTTCGGCTCGGCCCATACACCGTGTTTTTAATCGGCAAAAAACAGCGATTGTTTCATGTATCGAAGCCGCAACCTCTGCCACAAAGTAGGCTCATCTAACCGGGAGCTCCTAATGGCGTTGTATGCGCCCGATCAAGAATCGGCGCCCGCAGTAGCTTGGTTTTGGGCCATCCCATTTACAAGAGCTGGGCGCTCGCCTGCTCCGAGCACTTGACTCGCGCTGCCTGGTCGCCCGCTGCTCTAGCACCGTTTGAATGGTCGCGGTTGACTAGTTGACTGGTCAACCGTTGACTTGAAAAAAAGTTCACAAAAAATCGAAAAAATCAAGAATTTCAAAAAGGTTCATGGAGATTGAAAAAGTTCATCCAAATTGAAAAGAGTTCATCTAATTTTTCTTAACAAGTTCATCAAATATGAAAAAAGTTTATCAAACTCAAAAAAAGGTTCATCGACTTTGAAAAAAGTTCATGGATTTTAAAAAATCATTCAAATTTGAAAAAAGTTCATCAGTTTTTTTAAAAAAGTCTTCAAGTATAGAAAACATTCATCGAATTTGAAATAAGTTCATCGTTTTTGTAAAAAAGTTCATAGTTTTCAAAAAAAGTTCAAGGAATTTGAGAAAAAGTTCATTGTTTTTTTAAACAAAAAATTATAAAAGGAAAGAAAAGAAAACTCGAATAAAACCGTCCTCGAAAATGACCAGCAAATCAGTGAAAACCCTGCCTTCGCAAAACCAGGGGATCCTCGATTGAAGACTAAAATAAAAAGGAATGCTTAGAAAGCACAAGTGCTTTGTTGGCCTAGTGGTTACGCACGTACGTTTGATTGCCTCAAAGGAGCTGGGTGCGGGTTCGACATTCGGCGGCGACATCACTTTTCAACGTTTTTAACGGTAGAACAACAACACAAATGGGCCGAGCCCAGCAACCGCGGCTGCAGGCGCCAGATTGCAGAAACAGAAGAAATCGGTGCCTAGTTTGATGCATTGCTTTTATCGTTTTTCATTTTATCGTTTTCCTTTTCATCAGATGAAACCGCGCCTGCAATTTTTTTTGTCTTTTATCGCTTTTCATTTTCCTTTTTCCTTTTCTATTTTCTTCTTCTTCCTAGTTTGATGAATTGCTTTTATAAAAACGAGAATTTTTTCTTCAAATTGATGAACTTTTTTTGAAATTTGTTGACCTTCTTTTCAAATCGATGAACTGTATTCAAATCGACAATATTTTTTAGAGAAACCACAAACTATTTTCAATTTCGATGAATTGTTTTAAAAATGATAAACTTTGTTAACAATCTGATGAACTTTTCAAAAATCGATGACATTTTTTACAATACGATGAACTTTGTTTTTCAAAATTGATGAATTTTTTTGAATTCGATGTGCCTATTATCAAATTCGATGACCTTTTCTGAACGCCAAACTTGGATATAACGCCAACGCCTGAGCGAATTGCCGGCGTCACAATAGTTTTACAAATAGAAGAGTATTTGGGCCAAAATGAGTCCGAACAGGGAGCAGTCAATTTAGCTACTTCGATGAACATTTTTATAAATTAGATGAACTTTTAAAAAATTGAAGATTTTTGTTCTTCAATCGATGAAGTTTTTCATTTTGCTGAACTTTTTCTCAAATTTGATGCAGTTTTTAAAAATTCAGTGAACTTTTTTCAAAATCAATGAACATTTTTCCAATTTGATAATTTTTTATGTTTTTGTGAACTTTTTTTTTCCAAATTTGATGATTTTTTTAAAAAAATGGATGAAGGTTTCCAAATCTGAGAACTTTTTTGAAATCTTGATTTTTGATTTTTTTTGTTTTAGTTTTTCATCTTTTTTCTAAAGTGAACAACTTTTTAAACGGTTTTTCCTGGTTTTTTATGAGGTTTCGGTTTTATACCGGTCTTCCTTAACTTTTTGATAAAAAATCCAGGAAAAATGCGCGAAAAAAATGTTTTTTTCCCTTTCACGAGAGTCACGGTTTTGCTTCCGCGAGAGGCACGATGTTGCTTTCGCGAGAGTCACGGCCGTACCTCTTGGAAACGAAAAAAATGCAATTTCTGTTTTATTCCGCGGAAGGCACGGTTTTGTTTCTGCGAGAGGCACGGTTGTGCTTTCACGAGAGTCACGATCGTGCCTCTTCGAAAACCAAAAAAAAACATGTTTTCGGTTTTTTCCTTCTGTGAGAGGCGCGGTTTTCCTTCCGCGAGAGGCACGGTTGTGCTTTCGCGAAAGTCACGCCCATGCCTCTTGGAAATGGACAAAAATGCATTTTCTATTTTTTTTCCTTCCACGAGTGGTACGGTTTTTCTTCCGCGAGAGGCACAACCGTGCCCCCCGGAAATGGGAAAGAAATGTGTTTTCTAGTTTTTTTTCTTTCCGCGGGAGGCACGGTTTTGCTTCCGCCTGAGGCATGGGCGTGCCTCTTTTGAAAAAGGGAAAAACCCATGCTCCCGGTTCGGTTTTTTCATGAAAAAAAGATTGTTAAAATCTATCAACATTGGATCTAGCTTTAAAGATCCCGACACGAGTAATCCAACGGTGAAAATGGTTCAAGATTTAAACGCACGGTTTAAGAGATAAAACGTTTTGAATAAACAGATCTAAGAAAAAAAAGAAAACTATCAAATTGCGACAAGTGACGCACATGCAACCGAGGAAATGGAAATGATCTTTACAACAAGTACTCCTCAATTAATTATTTTGGAATAAAACGTAAATAGGCTGGGCCTCTACAAGCATGAGGTAGATGAGACCTGCGCGTTTGGTCGCTATATGCATCGACCTGTGCGTTAAATAGGAGGTCCCCGAAGAAAAAATAGTTGCCATCTGTAATTACAGAAGTACGCCTCGCCTTAACC
The DNA here is from genome assembly GCF_018294505.1 of Triticum aestivum. Lineage (NCBI taxonomy): Eukaryota > Viridiplantae > Streptophyta > Magnoliopsida > Poales > Poaceae > Triticum > Triticum aestivum. The sequence continues at coordinate 801,362,349 of NC_057801.1, read as the reverse complement.
GTGGTTAAGTAGCATTCATTCCTTTGCTTATCTTTTTTTTAACGGGAACATGGAAATTCCATTAAACTTCAAGCACAACAATGTCACTGGCTAACAGTTTTACAATGCAATTGGGGGCAGAGGCCTCCCAGAAGGAGTCATCAGACCCAGAATGAACACCCAGCTTGGCAAGCTCATGGGCTACAGAGTTACAAGTGCGTCGGCTGAAATAAAAAGCATAGGAGTCAAAGTTTAGGATGCATAGGCTTCTAGCTTCCTTCACCAACACACCAATGGTTGCCTTGTCATAATCGTTGCTCTTCGAAGCCTGTATAAGGGTTGAGGAGTCAGACTCAAAGATGATTCGATTTGCCCCAATCCTGATCGCCCCATCAATGGCAGCAAGGCAGGCTATAGTTCCTTCGCTTATCTTTGTTCGTTCTTCATTAGTTCCCTTGTTTAGTTATAGTTCATTTTGTTCATTTTTGCTTAAAGATAGTGTATAACAGTGGTTCCTACATTTTTCTTCAAAATGCTTGTTTCATCAAAAAATGTTTGTTGACATTCTTAAAATATTCCCATGCTTAAAAATACGACAACTATACTTTTATAAATTCTAAAATTGTATGCGCGGTTTTAGGGAATGTTCACAAATAAAATGGAAAAAGTTCATCTTATTAATAAAAATGCTGCAGCACTAAACAAATGTTTGCACGTGTATAAAACTGTTACGATTTTTTTTAAATGTTCAAACTTGTATTTAAAAATAACTCCGCCTATGTTGTCTCAACATAGCCGGTCCCAAGCCCGGGTAAAGGAGGAGGGTTGTGATAGGCTTAGCGAGTCAACGTAAAAACTCAGCCACTCTTATGGAGATGAAACCCAAAAGATTTTCGTTGGGGCGTAACCCTCTCAGCGACGCGCCACATCGGAACCCGGGTGTGGTGGAAAATGGGCAAGGGCCGGGCCGTCACCCCCCAAGTGGCGCGCCGTATCTTGATCCGGATACGGTGGCAAGTGAGCGAGGATCGGGTCGTCGCATCCTTAGTGGCGCGCTACATCGGCGCCCGGATGTAGTGGAAAATGAGCAAGGGTCTTCGCATTTGACTCGACGAGTGCAAAGGGTAAGGAAGCTAGCCGAGCCTAGGAGGATTCGCTTAGGTAGCTGGAACGTAGGGTCTCTGACAGGGAAGCTTCGGGAGCTAGTTGATGCAGCAGTGAGGAGAGGTGTTGATATCCTTTGCGTCCAAGAAACCAAATGGAGAGGACAGAAGGCGAAGGAGGTGGAGGATACCGGCTTCAAGCTGTGGTACACGGGGACGGCTGCAAACAGAAATGGCGTAGGCATCTTGATCAACAAGAGCCTCAAGTATGGAGTGGTAGACGTCAGGAGACGTGGGGACCGGATTATCCTGGTCAAGCTGGTAGCTGAGGACTTGGTTCTCAATGTTATCAGCGCATATGCCCCGCAAGTAGGCCACAATGAGAACACCAAGAGGGAGTTCTGGGAAGGCTTGGAAGACATGGTTAGGAGTGTACCGATTGGTGAGAAGCTCTTCATAGGAGGAGACCTCAATGGCCACGTGGGTACATCTAACACAGGTTTTGAAGGGGCGCATGGGGGCTTTGGCTATGGCATCAGGAATCAAGAAGGAGAAGATGTCTTAAGCTTTGCTCTAGCCTACAACATGATTGTAGCTAACACCCTCTTTAGAAAGAGAGAATCACATCTGGTGACTTTTAGTAGTGGCCAACACTCTAGCCAGATTGATTTCATCCTCTCGAGAAGAGAAGATAGGCGTGCGTGCCTAGACTGTAAGGTGATACCTGGGGAGAGTGTTGTACCCCAGCATAAGCTGGTGGTTGCTGACTTCTGCTTTCGGATTCGTGTCCAGCGGGATAAGCGTGCCAAGGTCGCTAGAACGAAGTGGTGGAAGCTCAAGGGGGAGGTAGCTCAGGTGTTCAAGGAGAGGGTATTTAAGGAGGGCCCTTGGGAGGAAGGAGGGGATGCGGACAATGTGTGGATGAAGATGGCGACTTGCATTCGTAAGGTGGCCTCGGAGGAGTTTGGAGTGTCCAGGGGAAGGAGAAGCGAAGATAAGGATACCTGGTGGTGGAATGATGATGTCCAGAAGGCGCTTAAAGAGAAGAAAGATTGCTTCAGACGCCTATACCTGGATAGGAGTGCAGACAACATAGAGAAGTACAAGATGGCGAAGAAGGCCGCAAAGCGAGCTGTTGGTGAAGCAAGGGGTCGGGCATATGAGGACCTCTACCAACGGTTAGGCACGAAGGAAGGTGAAAGGGACATCTATAAGATGGCTAAGATCCGGGAGAGGAAGACGAGGGATATTGGCCAAGTCAAATGCATCAAGGACGGAGCAGGCCAACTCTTGGTGAAGGACGAAGAGATTAAGCATAGATGGCGGGAGTACTTCGACAAGCTGTTCAATGGGGAGAATGAGAGTTCTACCATTGAACTGAATGACTCCTTTGATGAGACCAGCATGCGTTTTGTGCGGCGCATCCAGGAGTCTGAGGTGAAGGAGGCTTTAAAAAGGATGAAAGGAGGCAAGGCGATGGGCCCTGATTGTATCCCCATTGAGGTGTGGAAAGGTCTCGGGGACATAGCGATAGTATGGCTAACCAAGCTTTTCAACCTCATTTTTCGGGCAAACAAGATGCCAGAAGAATGGAGACGGAGTATATTAGTACCAATCTTCAAGAACAAGGGGGATGTTCAGAGTTGTACTAATTACCGTGGAATTAAGCTGATGAGCCATACAATGAAGCTATGGGAGAGAGTCATTGAGCACCGCTTAAGAAGAATGACAAGCGTGACCAAAAATCAGTTTGGTTTCATGCCTGGGAGGTCGACCATGGAAGCCATTTTCTTGGTACGACAACTTATGGAGAGATATAGGGAGCATAAGAAGGACTTGCATATGGTGTTCATTGACTTGGAGAAGGCCTATGATAAGATACCGCGGAATGTCATGTGGTGGGCCTTGGAGAAACACAAAGTCCCAGCAAAGTACATTACCCTCATCAAGGACATGTACAATAATGTTGTGACAAGTGTTCGAACAAGTGATGTCGACACCGATGACTTCCGATTAAGATAGGACTGCATCAGGGGTCAGCTTTGAGCCCTTATCTTTTTGCATTGGTGATGGATGAGGTCACAAGGGGTATACAAGGAGATATCCCATGGTGTATGCTCTTTGCGGATGATGTGGTGCTAGTTGACGATAGTCGGACGGGGGTAAATAGGAAGTTAGAGTTATGGAGACAAACCTTGGAATCGAAAGGGTTTAGGCTTAGTAGAACTAAAACCGAGTACATGATGTGCGGTTTCAGTACTACTAGCTGTGAGGAGGAGGAGGTTAGCCTTGATGGCCAGGTGGTACCTCGGAAGGACACCTTTCGGTATTTGGGGTCAATGTTGCAGGAGGATGGGGGTATTGATGAAGATGTGAACCATCGAATCAAAGCCGGATGGATGAAGTGGCGCCAAGCTTCTGGCATTCTCTGTGACAAGAGAGTGCCACAAAAGCTAAAAGGCAAGTTCTACAGGACGGCGGTTCGACCCGCAATGTTGTATGGCGCGGAGTGTTGGCCGACTAAAAGGCGACATGTTCAACAGTTAGGTGTGGCGGAGATGCGTATGTTGAGATGGATGTGTGGCCACACGAGGAAGGATCGAGTCCGGAATGATGATATACGAGATAGAGTTGGGGTAGCACCAATTGAGGAGAAGCTTGTCCAACATCGTTTGAGATGGTTTGGGCATATTCAGCGCAGGCCTCCAGAAGCTCTAGTGCATAGCGGACGGCTAAAGCGTGCGGAGAATGTCAAAAGAGGGCGGGGTCGACCGATTTTGACATGGGAGGAGTCCGTTAAGAGAGACCTAAAGGATTGGAGTATCGACAAAGAGCTAGCTATGGACAGGGGTGCGTGGAAGCTTGCTATTCATGTGCCAGAGCCATGAGTTGGTTGCGAGATCTTATGGGTTTCACCTCTAACCTACCCCAACTTGTTTGGGACTAAAGGCTTTGTTGTTGTTGTTGTTGTTGTTCAAACTTGTATTTAAAAATAATGCACCGCCGCGTCTCGCTGGGGACATCACACCAGCTCACGACAAGTTCAGAGTAAAAAACACTCACCAAAAGTTCAGAGAGGCTTACAGCTTCTAGAACAGGATAACAAATTGCTCATTTACACGGTTGCAACGTCCCTTAGTAAGAGCGCCCATGTCTCATATTCACTAGATCGTGAATGGCGCGCGTTGCTGCGCCCATCAATTTTGACAATAGAATGGTAGAAGTTTACATAAATATTAGACATACTACGAAACAATGGAACTGGATGCATGATTACTAATAGATTAGCTGACATATTAGGGATGTCAACATTCATAATCTGACAATGTAGTGAATATTGTATAGAAATATGTTAGATGACGTAAAAATAAGTTTGAAGTGAATAGTTATTTCATTTCGCAAAACGGTATTAATTATCATATGGCATTTATCGCAGCTTGAAACTAAGGAGGGCTATGTTTCTTTCTTTTTTGATCTAAAAGACTATATTTCTTGATTTCTTAAAGGTGACAATCAATGGAAGCCGAACAAAGCAATAATAACTTGTTGTCAAACAGGAATCGCTGGAATCACTGATAATATGCTAGCAAACATAGCATCTATAAAGAATCCATATTTAGTAAATTTCATTGGCTAAAAAATTGTAAGGACATTATACAATACAGAACAAATGACCGCACCCATTCTCATCTTTCAAGAACCATAGTTTTCGAAATGGCACTGTAGTACAAACATTGGTTCAAAATGGATGTTATCCTACATTTGTTTTTGTTCCATCTCTGTTTTAGATTTTTAAGCACAACCTGCAAAGTACACAGAAGTTAATATGGGCAGAATACAACAAATAAACTACATATCATTGCATTAGAAGAAAATATGGAGATCATGCATGCCAATTTCATTTGGTTATATATGTAACATATGCGTGACTGCAAACAACACATGAGTAAAAATAAGAATAAGACTGAAGAAAATGGAGCTACCTGGATGGTCAAGACGAGTGTGACTTCTCTTGCATCATTTAAGCATCATTACAGAAAACATGTACATGAGAACGAGAAAATTAAGATGTCTGGTCAATATGAGTGATGCTTGCTCACGCATCATTAAAAACAAAATCAACCGAACATCATTAGAGAGATTATCATATTTAGTTTGGACAAAGATGAACTTTGCTAGATTATGATAGCATACCTGGCCACGGCCATCCATTTTTACAATAGAGTGACAGTAATGCCGTAATAATATATGACAGCACAAAACATGCAAGCTAAATGTCCAGGGAGTTGTTGTAAAGTAGTGATGTAGTGGGAGAGGATGTTTCATGATATTAAACTTGGTTTGAGCTGGCCGCAAGTGTGTATACTTTTAATTAGAATAGTTGATGGTAAATGTAGGCGTTGTGGCAGATGCCCATATGTACAATCTAAGATGCAGGGGAATTTAGGACTTCAATATCCAAAAGAGTAGTTGCTTAGGTGTTATGTTAGATGGCTGTAGAAAGTGGGAAAAGACCGATGACAATCGTATGATAGAAGCCAGTTGGGCTAGTTATACAGCAAGTCCTCCCTACAATGTAGCAAATGGAGCATGGTTTATGTACTGGACATCGTGGCTTTGAGAGTTATTATCGAGCCACTGAACCGCAAAAATAAGTACAGAGTAAAGTGCGAAATTTGCAGTTCCAAATGGGTGAGTTTATGGTCTCCAAAAAAAATAAGTACAGAGTAAAGTGAGAAATTTGCAGTTCCAAATGGGTGAGTTTATGGTCTCCAAAAATATCATTTAATTGAGCTGCTTCAGATATAATGGTCCAGAAGTTCAGTACATAAGCCACAATGTGTTGTTAGCTCCAACATAGGAATAAATACCATCAATAAGTTGAATGTGAAGTCATGCCACTTACTACTCAATTTCATATGAGATGCTCCTTTTTAACTTTCTCCGCAATATGTTATTGTTCTAAACATCAGCATGCATGATAGTTTATTAAAGTGGTGTAGAACATTAGCATCAATTTATGAAAATTAGTAAATCAAATGAAAGAAAAGCAACTTATGCCTAAATACAAACTAATCTCCCCTCTCACTCCACACCTGGCCAGGTGATGAACAGAATCAGAACATGATCAGAGCAGAACATGGTTAAAGGAGATTTTTCTCTTGCACGCTGCACACCAGACAAAGAGAAGAAATCATTGGCTACCCATATACGTACATGAAAAAGAATAGGGAAAAAATCAGTATGCCATTGCAAAGCACTACATGTCACTCCTCTTCTGTTGCACTACAAGAGTAGATGATTAGAATTCAACACACAAGAATAACATGAAGCATCTTATATTTCCAAAAAGAATACAGTACGGTGAATGCTTGTGCAAGCTAGTGGGTCTTATAGTGAGAGCTTGAGGTGGAGGGAGCGATCGACCTGGTGGTGCTGGACTGCTGGCCAAGGAAGAGGTGTGGGAGGAGTAGACAATGATTGTCGCCTGTTGTAGCTTGTCCGGAAAGTGGGAGGGGGGAGGCACCACTGGCCTGGTTGCCGGATGTATGGCCGCTGCCACTGCCTTGTCACCGTCACAGAGGAGGCATTGTTTCTGCAGTGTGGTGGAAAAGGAGACAGGCAGTTAGCCACAGCCCAGAGCCCGTCCAATTAGGAGGAATTCAGCGAATACGGCAGGGCCGGCGCAAGGATTCAAGAGCAGGAGGCATGGTGAAGGCACTTGCCTAAGTTATCAAAAAAAAGCACTTGCCTGGGTAGCGCGAGGCACGACCGACACAAGGTAGCGGCCGCCTGGCATATAGTTCCCAAAACAAACAGTTGAACTTGGAATTGTTTTACCTAAATTAAATTAACTGATAGTGTAAACTTTGGGTATATAAATCATTTGAATAGCCTGCAAGGTATCATTAGTTATCTATGAAGATGTAAAAAGCAAATAGCTGACCTGTAAAGCTTGTTAAAAAAGAAACTAAAGCACACCAAATACATTTATCAATGATTTTTTTTGCCTGATCCATGAATAGTTGACTGATTTCTCAATTAGGCTCGGGTGACCAGCCAGTATGCTTGAGAAAATTTGGCACCTGCATTAGTCAAACAAACACACCAATTTAGATTGACATGACCAATTTGCTCAAAGAAACAAAACAATGTCTGAATACTCTTAAGTCTTAACTGTATACCCCTGGATAAAAATAATGATCTTATTCTCAGTCAATGTAGTTCAACATGTGAAAATAGACCAGGCCAATGATGGGATAGCCCATAGAAAGAAATCACAAATCTCCACACAACAGCTAGCGGTGGCGCAGCCGGAAGGGAGAGAGGTCCGAACATACCTGCGAGCTAGCAAAGTGTACACGGGCTTGTTACCGGATGGGCGGTCGTCCGCTCCGCGAGGGGTCGCGAGCAGGAGGGCATGGTGGCGACACCTAGGGCTCGCCCTAGGTCCGTGAGCTAGGCCGGCGTCGAGGGAGTGCGTCCACCCTGCCCATGGACGGCAGCTGGCTGGATCAAGCGATCCCCGCGTCGCCGCGGCGGCTAGATCGAGTGATCTCTGTGTCGCCCGCGGCGGCTGGATCTTCATCTTTCCCTCGCACCTCGGATGGATCGATGCATTCCCTATCGAGGATCTGCGTTTTCTTCTTCACAGAACATGAGCAGATCGGTTACAGAAGTGGGTTGTTGGAGAGATGGAGATGACTACAGAAAACGGGCCAGACAACCCGATTCTAGCCCAAACAGACCCGATTAACCAGAGGCTACCATTCTGGCCTCTGGAGCAGCAGGCCATAGGACAGGTGGCCCAGTTTCGGAAGAGATGGCTATACACATGAGATCAAACGGCCACAAACGTTCAGATCGCGAAATCCGACGGCCAAAAACCCAAATCGCTGAGAGAGCTCGGTTTAGGCTCGGTTATACTGTCCTTAAATGAACCGAGCCTACTATATTTCAAATAAATAAACTATTCATTTACAGCAGAGTAGCTCACGAGTTGAATCGAATCATATAACTATATTGTATGTACTTAGCATTTTTTTTCAAGGACACTCCAGAATCTCACAACATTTTGTGCTATCTCAGTATCCCTGATTCTAACTAATTAATGCTCTTGCAGCGAGTTCAATCTATAATCTTTTGAATTTTGTGTGCAATAGTAGTTAGAGAGCTAGCTCAACCTATGCTTGACTTTTTTAAGACTAAACATACTTCATTTTATTGGTCAAAAGCCAAGTATATGGGCATACAATTCAGGGCCGAGAAATCTAGGACCACACACGGCGACCTAGAGGAAGCCCTAAAGAGTGTTTAGCAAGGATGTGAGTCTCTATATTGGAGTCACGTCCTTAGCACACTGGTCGCTGAGGCGCTAGGACTCAATAGTCTGATCCCTAGTGATGCCCTTAAAACATCCTGAGAAGAGAGACCAGGTGAAAGAACATTCCTAATTAGGAAGGCAAACAAGCTTCCTAAAATGGCTGGCTGCCGCCGAAAGCTAATGGGCAGCCGTTTACCCGCTAAACGCGTCTGGAAAAGCATTCAGTATGTAGCCAACATATGCCAACAACCCAAATGCACATATGCTAGTTAAGTTGAAACTCCTAAATTAAAGCTCAAGCAACAAAATTACTTATTTGAATTCAAAATTTGTTTGAATAATTCAGACGAAAAAAATCCAAATTTTCTGAGATAATTTGAAAAGCAGTTATTTGAGTGAAAAAAGTAAGGAAAAAAGAAAAATCATTGGTTCTCGCTGGAGTGACACACCATTTGACCGCAACGGAAGGCCCGGTCAAATTAAACACGTTGTCAGCAGCGCACGCCTGGTCTAGTGGTCTTTGCACTCCACTGACTTGCCGCCGGCGCCGGCCGGCTTCCCGCCCTTGCTCGACCCGCCCAACTCGGCACTCCGGGTGGACCTCGCCCCCCACGCCGCGGAGAAAGTCCGCGACAAGAAAGATGGCCACCGGCCTGACTGTCCCAGCCGGACGCTTGTCCCGCTGCGGCTGCTGCCGTCGCCGCATAGTCGGAGGGAACGGTACGTGCTGCCCTGCCGGCCGGCAGTGAACGCGACGAGGCTCTTCATGCGCCGTAGTCTGTCCGCGTGCTCCGGCTTGGGCAGCCGCAGCGTGAACCTCTCAATGCCGGCGCCGGTGCAGATGCTGGCTGGCGCAGCGAGCGAGTGCCCCGTCGAGTGCGAACGCGAGAAGTGCGTGGGCGCTCGGTTGGACTTGGAGCGCAGAGCGCGTTTCAGGCTGCCGATCCGCGCAAGTTCGTCCGTCTCTTCCCGGATGATCCTCTCGTCCTCGCTCTCCTCCACGTCGATGACGACGGTGGGTGCTGCCTCCGTTGCAGAATCTGGCGGCGGCACTTCTTGCGGCGGCTGCGAAGCGGGATGGACGCTCGACAGCTCATCGCCGGTGGCCGGAAAGTCGGTGTCGTTGGGGACGAGGTTTGCGCGGCAGACCGGGCAGGTGACGTGGGAGGCTAGCCAGGTGTCGATGCAGTCCGGGTGGAAGACGTGGGAGCGAAAACATGTTTTAGAGCCTATGCACCCGGGTACTCCTTATCCAACCACTCATTTCTGCATCAGGATTCGTGCAAATAATTTTCTCTTTTTTGTTTCTCTCATATAGAACATGTTTTTGTACTTTCAACTTTGCAGCACAACAAAGCTTTCTATGTAGAATGTGGGATAAAACTTACAGATTTTTTGGTCCAACATAAATATACAAAATAAGATTTATTTGATTAAAAAATCTTATTTTTTTCATATTTATGTCGGACAAAAAAATCTGAAAGTTTTATCTCACATTCTAGTTACAAAGTTATGTTGTACTGCAAAGTTTGAAGTTCAAGACATGTTTTATATGAGAGGAACAAAAAAGAGAAAATTCCATGTAATAAGGTAGTTGTGTAGCACAGATCTCAAAGCAACAATGGAGCGTTAGGATAGTGAGGCCCGGGTGCATAAGCTCACAGAATCTGCATTCGACGTGGGAGCACTTGGGCAGGAGGCGGAGCGTCTCGTCGTCGTCGAACTCGCTGAGGCACACGGCGCACTCCAGCGCGCCCTTGACGGCCTTGTGCTCCTTCACGTCGGCGTACGCCATGGTCGGGAAGGTCTCAAGGACGGCCGGGTCGAGCCCGCGCTGATGCCGTCGCGGGCGAGCTGCGGCGGCGCCTATCGGGAGTCTAGTGGCCGAGTAGGAGTTGTGGCCATAGGCCCATAGCAGTGGTGGATGCAGTCCAAGAAGAGGCAGAGGAAGAACAAGAAGAAGAAGGCGATGAGGATGACGATTAGGACGATGATGACGGTGGCCCTGGATGGGCTGAACTTCGTCGTGTAGTACGCCCCTAGCAGAGGCGGGTTCTGCTGCCCCGACCCGAAGTCGGCCGCGGCGAGCACGAGGAGGAGGACGATGAAGAGGCCATTGGTGCAGGGTGCCGGCCCCATCGATCTACCTCTGTTGAGTAGTACTAATGATCGAGCGGAGGGGAGCTTAGCGATTTAATATGGGACAAATGGAGTTGTCAGTTGCGAATCAACCTGTGGTTGAGTTGGTTAGGTGTACAGTGGTATCCCCAACTCACCAGGGTTCAAATCCTGGTGCTCGCATTATTTCTGGATTTATTTTAGGATTTCCGGCGATGCGCTTTCAGTGGGAGGAGACGTTCCCGTCGACGACGAGGCGCCTACGGTAACTTCATAAATCTCAGAGGTGCTCATAGGGGTAGGGTGTGCGTGTGTGTGTTCATAGGGATGCGTGTATGCGCGTGTATATGAGCGCTTGTGTTTGTACTGATGCTAAAAAAAATGGAGTTGTCAGTTAGAAGGTAGGGCAACGGTGTATATATACGTGAGGTGGATGACCGGCTTGTACAGCTATAATCCTTTTCTTTTTTTCTTTTTGGCGAGATGCTCCCAATCCTAATCCCCACGTTGATTTGTCCGTTAAACATGTAACTAATCTCCCGTTGGTCATTTACATGTTGAATAGTGGCAGCTTCATACTTTTATGCGGGAGTCATATGTCAAATAACACAAATAAGTGTGCTGTGCTTTTTGAATTGCACGCGGCAGAGATGATTGTTTATATATTTTATTAAATTTTTGATCCAGTAAATTTAAAAATGTGTCGACTTCTCCATAAAAGCATGTTTGTACCGAAATAGATGTATGAAGTACAAGTACATAAAACCAGCAGAAATAAGAGATTACAGGTACATGAAACAAAAACGGTGAGATAATTAACGTGAATAGACCGCTCAAACTTGGCCATCTTTTCAAAACAAGATATACTCCCTCCGTTCTTAAATATTTGTTTTTCTAAAGATTTCAACAAGTGACTACATACGAAGCAAAATGAATGAATCTACACTTTAAAATATGTCTATATATATCTGTATATAGTAATCCATTTGAAATCTCTAAAACGACAAATATTTAAAAACGGAGGGAGTAGTTGTTATGTTTCTTTAAGGACATACGTATATTTGTTTTTATATTACACGTAAATCCTGGTGTTAAACAAATACTCCCTTCGTTCGGAAATATTTGTCGAAGAAATGCATAAAATAAATGTATCTAAAATTAAAATACATCCATTTTTCCGACAAATATTTCCGGACGGAAGGAGTATAAATCAGGAAGTCGCTCGAAGGGGATTAATGAATGTTTTAAAACATGTGGAGATAGACAGGTTCATGGCATGGTAAGTGTAGTGGGTCGCGCAGGGAATAGAATCTAGTAGGCGAGAGAACGTGGCCGGCTGCTTTGCCCGTCACAGCCTTCACATTATTTAGTGCATTAATTGTGCTCCTTTTGGCCTCTTTAACTACCTAACACGATCCCTAGCTCTTTCCGTTCCATTTCCCAGCGCTCCCTGCGAAGCTGACTTCACTTACGAGACCGGGCATGTGTGACCGAATTCTGCAGCATTGGGCGGCTCTGATCTTTGCACTACATAAAAAACATATTAAGCTGAGTGTGCAAACTACCCAGGTACTCCCTCCATTCGGAATTACTTGTCTTGAAAATGGATGTATCTAGAACTAAAATACGTCTAGATGCATCCATTTTCACGACAAGTAATTCCGAACTGAGGGAGTAACAGCTACGCCGAGTGTGACATTGACATTCGACGTAATGCACTCGGCTTACATCTAGTCGGCATACGGATGTAAGCCGAGTGTCTTTTGTCGGGGCCTTGGCAAACCTACAAGCCGAGGCGCAATGAGCAGCTCATGGCAAAAAAAGGTAACTGACAGGTGACCCACATTAGCGGCACCGAGCAAGGTGAGTGTCGGACACTCTGTTTCTATCTGTGTCGGCAGCCTAACGTGGGCTGCCTTGTGGCCATATAAAAGGCCGAGAGCCCGCTAACGGGGCCAAGATTCGAGGTGGCTAGCTGAGTCGGAACAGGCGAAGGAATGGGCCAGACACTGGAGGGGCCCAACAAGGATGGAACCGACCTTGTGCCAACTTACTCCCTAGGACAAGGAAGGCCGCGGTCGAGATCGCATCTCGTCTGTAAAACCCTAACCCCCCAGCCTACACTAGTAGAAAAGGGGCCAATGGTCCAGGCCGGTCTAGCCCATTACTCCCGGTTCAATCCAGAACCAGGACCAATGAGGGCATTGGACCCGGTTCGTGAGCCCCGGTGGCCGGCCGGGCCACGTGGGCCATTGGTCCCGGTTCGTCTGGACCTATTGGTCCCGGTTGGTGGGACGAACTGGGACCAATGGCCCTCGCTCCTGGCCCACCACCATTGGACCCGGTTGGTGGCTTGAACCGGGACCAAAGACTGCCCATTAGTCCCGGTTCATGCCACCAACCGGGACTAAAGGATTGGTCCTCGTTATGGCCAGAGTTTAGTCCCACCTCGCCAACCGAAGGGGAATCAGACCGGTTTATAAGCCCCTCCCTCTCTGCCATGTTGAACTCCTCTCAAAATAAAAATAGATGCCCTTATACAGGGAATTTAACCTAAATTCATACTGAATTTCTCTGAAGTTAGTAGAAATTTATTATGAATTTAGGTTGAATTTTCTCTATAAGCGCATCTATGCTCATTTCTGAGTAGTTTTTTATATAGTTTTTTTTCTTTTCTGCTATATTTATTTTTTTTCTTTTTATTTCTGAGTTGTAATAAGTCATTAAAAATAAGCATCTATGCTCATTTTTTAGTAAAGTTAATCACAACTATTTTTTCTTCTATTTATTTCTGAATTGTAATAAGTCATTAAAAATAAGCATCTATGCTCATTTTTTAGTAAAGTTAATCACAACTATTTTTTCTTCTATTTATTTCTGAATAGTTTTTTATATAGTTTTTTTTCTTTTCTGCTATATTTATTTTTTTCTTTTTATTTCTGAGTTGTAATAAGTCATTAAAAATAAGCATCTATGCTCATTTTTTAGTAAAGTTAATCACAACTATTTTTTCTTCTATTTATTTCTGAGTAGTTTTTTATATAGTTTTTTTCTTTTCTGCTATATTTATTTTTTTTCTATTTATTTCTGAGTTGTAATAAGTCATTAAAAATAAAAAAGATTTTAGTAAAGTTAATCACAACTATTTTTTCTTCTATTATTTCTAAGTAGTTTTTTATATAGTTTTTTCGGCACCTTCCCACCATGCGGTAATTTACCGTATGCTAATGGGACGAACCACGTTGACTAGATACCACGTGGTAAATCACTCAGGCCAACACCATATGATGCAATCACACCTATGGGCAAGGCCGAACCCCGCCCTCAGGGCGGATATCATACAGCTGCCGGAGTAGCGAGTCGCGCATGCCTATCAAAATTTCAATATGACAGCCAACTATCTGGACACCAACCGAGGAGTCCGCGCTACCCAACGGTATAACGGATGGGTTTACCAAGGTCCGATCAGGGGCTTCACAGTACGGCAATAAAGTCCGACCACCTTCTCGGTCGCTCGGCACCCCGAACTTATATCGGCTAAGGTAGCGCAGGGAGAACTACTGCGATTGTGTCCCGGATCTGCCGGACGAGCACCTCAGTAGAGAAAGCCGAAAACCGAGTCCTTCATGGCTAGTTCGGCCACCTGGTGCAGTTCGGCCGCCTATTTATTTCTGAGTAGTTTTTTATATAGTTTTTTTTCTTTTTTGCTATATTTATTTTTTTCTATTTATTTCTGTGTGGTAATAAATCATTAAAAAAATAAAAAAAGGCGCAATGCTAGTTAATTCGCTTCAAGCCGTTCAGAATAGTGTAAAATGCACTGCACATAACTCCGTGCAGTCTACCCTATTCCTCAAGGCTTGAAGCGAACCAACGTGCAGGTGAGCATTGAGCCTCTTCTTCATCGTCTCTGCACTCAGGGCTTATAAACAGCTGCGAGTGCCTCTCGCTTGGCGAGGTGGGACTAAAAAACAGATGCATAAAATAAATAAGTAAAGAAAAAAAATGCCTCCTACTGGGCCCCCATGGCCTGGATACGACTAGAAACCCACCATGGGCCAGGATTCAGGCCCGTAGGTGGCCCAGTAGGACCATCAGGCAAAGCAGTAGTAAGTAGGCCCGTAAGCCTGCAGTGGGGAGGAGTTCGAGAGGGGAGCGACAGTGGGGCTTATAAACCACTGCGCGCCCCTCTCAGCTAGCGAGGTGGGACTAAACTTTCGTGCCGCACCGTGCCAGCATACGGCCATTAGTCCCGGTTTGTGGCTCCAACCGGGACCAATGCCCACCGTTTAGTCCCGGTTGGTGGCACCAACCGGGACCAAAGCTCTCTGCTTCCCGCCCTTTGGGCTGCTGAAAAGAGGCCTTTGGTCCCGGTTGGTGCTACCAACCGGGACTAAAGGGTGCATTGGTCTCGGTTGGAGCCACGAACCGGGACCAAAGACTTTGCTATATAAGGAAAATTTCAGAACCGCATCCCCACTTCGATCTCTCCTCCTCCTCGATCTCCCAACGCCGCGCGCCGTCGTCGCCCCGCCCCGACGCCGTCGCCGCCCCGCCCCGACACCGTCGCCGCCCCGCCCCGCCCCGACGCCGTCGCCGCCCCGCCCCGCCCCGACGCCATCACCGCACCTCGCCGTCGCCGTCGCCGTCGACCTTGCCGTGAGCAACTTAGATGTGTAGTAATTTAGATATGTAGTTCATAGTATGTTAATTTAGATTGTGTAATTAATTTGTTCATATTGTGTTAGATTTTTTTTCTGTTAATAGATTTTTTTGGTGTAATTAATTTGTTCATATTGTGTTAGATTTTTTTCTGTTAATAGATTTTTTTGGTGTAATTAATTTGTTCATATTGTGTTAGATTTTGTTTCTGTTAATAGATTTTTTGGTGTAATTAATTTGTTCATATTGTGTTAGATTTTTTTTCTGTTAATAGATTTTTTTCCTGTTAATTTGCTCATATTATGTTTGGTGATATTTAGATTGTGTTTGTAAGTACTATAATTGAACTAGCTAGTTAGAAAAATATAATTACTATTTTATTTAGATTTTTTTGGTAATATAATTAGTTAGAAAAATATGAGTTAGTTAGAAAAATACTAGTTTATTTTTAGTAAGTACTATATAGTAAGTGCTACTTTGTTTTTAGTAAGTACTACTTTATTTATTTATAGTAATAAGTGCTTAGTATAGTTGAACTAGATAGTTGATTTAATTAATAAAACTACTTTATTTAACTATATATAGAAGTAGTTTGTAGTAAGTGCTACTTTATTTATTTATAGTAAGTGCTACTTTATTTATTTATAGTAAATGCTTAGTATAGTAGTTGAACTAGATAGTTGATTTAATTAATAAAACTACTTTAGTTAACTATATATAGAAGTAGTTCCCGCATCGACGTCGGCGATGCCTATCCCGCATCCTCATCGTCGTCGACTCGGCGGTGGAGGCTTGTTTGATCAGGGCCATGTTCGGGACTGGGCTCCGCCGGGCTGGTATTGTGAGGTGCTACCTTCCGGGGGACGTAGGTTGGTGAGGAGGCAGCCCGTTGTTGACCCGATCCTTGTTTGGTGGCGGTCGCGTGGGCCAGTGACGGTGCCGAGGCTTTCGGACACCGCGGAGGTGATACGTCACCGTGTCAGCGAGGAGGATGAGCACGTCCGTCGCTACATGGTTGCATTGGAGGGCAGGTTCGACAATACCTGGCAGGTTCTTCAGGGATCTCACTGAAGCTATGATCCTGTGATGGTTCTATATCTTTGGGTGTCCACCGCCCGCGTCGATACCCGTCGGGCGCTACGGTTCTAGTTGTATTAGTGATGCTATATTAGTGATAATATTCGACGATGTACGAACACCAAGAGATGATGTACTTTTGCTTATAATTATTGAATGCATGCTAATTTGAATACTACTTTATTTTATGATTTGGTTTTGCTTATTTTATGATTTGGTTTTGCTTATTGAATGCTCATATTGGATAAGTTCTCCTTCATTTGAATTATGAACATAGGCCGGAAATGTCGTACTCGGACGACGAAAACCGCCCGGGGGAGTGCGACTTGTGCCACGACGACCAAGGTATCCGCGACAGGTTCATTGAGCT
This sequence comes from Triticum aestivum, assembly GCF_018294505.1. NCBI lineage: Eukaryota > Viridiplantae > Streptophyta > Magnoliopsida > Poales > Poaceae > Triticum > Triticum aestivum. The sequence continues at coordinate 801,345,716 of NC_057801.1, read as the reverse complement.
GGATGAAGATCAGCGCTTCTGCATTAAGCTCGACGAGACCTTTGATGTTCATACGGTACGCAACGACGACAATAGTTTTTTTCGTAATTAATCATGACTTCAACTATTTTAATCATGAAAATATTTTTCATCTTTTCCAATTCGACTAGCTTATCCCATGCTTTGCAAGACGCTATGTCTTGGAGAGGATGGGTTTTGAAGACCATGGAAGTTTCGAAACCAAAAAAATTATCCTAAGTACCCATCATGGTGTGGATTTCCAAGTAAAGCTGTACAATGCTCAGAGTGTAACCCATTTTGGTTGCAAAAATTGGGAAGCACTTTGCAAGATGTATGGTCTTGATGAGGGTATGCTTATCACCATGGATCTTGGTGATTCTACAATTGAGCAAGAGAGACCTTCGATTTGGGTCCTTGTGGATACACCATCAATTCTTCCCCCATGTGAGCTTAACATAGTTATTAAGTAATTTATATTGTTTATTTCAAAATAGTTGACAGCTTATTTCCATTGACAGCTTATTTTGATTGTTCAAAGAATGTGCGGAAGATGGTAGACAAAACCCACTACACCGATGGCTCCGAATTAACTTATAAGGAGAAAAATCATTTGATCGCATTTTGTACCGATCTTGAGAATTACAATGTCTACAATCGAACTCCTCAACATTATGGTCAATACGTGCCACTAGTGCACGTGTTGAACTACGGTAACTACCATGGAGATACCCTGGTAAGATTTTTTTACTATTACGACATCCGTGCATCTTTTTGCATACTTCTAAAACTAGTACATCATTGCTAACTATGAAGTTATTACTATGTTTTTCAACAGATAATCCTAGAGGATTGTGTGACTCATTTGATGTATGAGAATGGCAGCCTTCATATTTTGAACATATATCAAGGTCATCCTACGAATCTCAACTGTCCATACCGGATTTCTAAAAGAAGTGGAGACATGACAATCAAAGAATGGAAAAAATGTATGGACAGTCGTAAGGAGCTTCTTGGAAGCAAAAGGAAGCGAAGCGCAAGAATTAGAGACAGGATGATCTCCATTCTTCATAATGGAGAGTCAGGGTCTATATTGTTTTATGCTATTTTACCTTAAGGGTGTTTAGGTCCTACCTGATACTGATGATCATGTGCTAAGAACAATTATGTAGGGTTGGGTTCGATGACTATGAGGATGATGATCGTATGACTTATTATTAATAACGACTAGAAGTTGTATGATGATGCATGATTAGTAGGACTTGTTATTATATATGATGATGTATGATGCGAGCATGCATGAGCATGTTATATCAGCGGGTGAAATGAACATAACAGCAGCGTTGATAAACCAAGGACGAAGATATAAGAGAGGACACTTCTCTCTATTAGCTAGCTAATAACAACCTAAAAATAACCCCCCAAACCCCTAAAGCAGCCACTTTTCTAAAAAAACATGGACTTTTGGTCCCGGTTGGTGCCACCAACCGGGACCAAAGGCCCCCTGACTGGGCTCGGTGGAACAGCCACGTGGAGGCACATCTGTCCCGGTTCATGTTTGAACCGGGACTAATGGGTGGAGGTATTTGTAACGATCCATTAGTCCCGGTTCATGAACCGGGACTAAAGGCCCTTACGAACCGGGACTAATAGGTGTTTTTCTACTAGTGCTATATAAGGGGAGGTTAGGGATCCCCTAGGGCATCGAATTCAATGTCATCCAGAGAAGAAGAACTCTGGGTAGCAATCATTATCACCATTGTAATCCGTCACCATGAGTAACAAGATAAAGCAGGATGTAGGGTATTACTCTTTGAATGCCCGAACCTGGGTAAATTGTGTGTGCGGACTCCATCCCGATTCTTGCAACCCCAGTAGGAACCCTGCTGAGGCATCTGACAGGATTTCATACCGTCAGTTAGCGCGCCAGGCACGACCGGCGATGGTTGGAGGTCTAACCCAGGGCGCGGATCCAGAAGGCGCAAATTCATGTTGGGCCAGAACTTCACATTCAGCTATTTCGAGCTGGTCGTCGACAGTTCAGGACGACTTCTCGACGTTTCTCCACCACCCGACATGGACTACATGCGGTTCGGAACGATCGAGTTCGTTTTTAAATATTGTAATGGCATTAGTTATTATCTAGTATATGTTTTATGTAGTTCTCATGGAATCCACTTAATTGTCGCGCTATCATTCTATCCAGTTTAGGTAGTGACAATGTCATTTTGCATGCAATCCAGGTGATCACCACGACACTAACATCCAGTTCGCGCAATGGCCACCCCATTTTTACATGCAATTCAGGTGGTCACCACGACACTGAGATCTGATTTCAGGCTGAGTCCACCCAATTGGCACGCAACTCAGGCGGTCAATAGTGCACTGGCATCCAATTTGCGGCAATGACCACGCCGTTGGCAACTTAAGTGGTCACCATGACAATGGCATCCAATTTGAAGCGGTGATCATATGGCCATGCGATGGCACCCTAGGGTAACAGTGGCACGCGACTACAAATGAAAGACATGCCATAAAATTGGTTCAACTGTTTGTACTTTGTACTCATATATGGTCCAACTAGTTAAGTGCAAATCCTTAAGTGCATCGGGTCTTTGGCTCGACTCCAGGACGTCAATTTCTCTGTGCTAATGATTTGTTTTTCTGTCGCTATCAAGTGGCCCCACACAGGGGAGACGCTAACGTATAGTCACATCAACGTCGGCGCCACTCTTCTTCCACACTAAGCCATCTCCGCTCCCCATTCCAAACCACAAATCCCTACTCTCGCCGCCAACTCCCGTGTGGGACTGCCGCCCCCTTCGCCGCCTCTCATTTCCGCAGAAGATCGCCAGCGCCTAAAGCCGCTGTTGATGCCGTCAACCACCTCGACGACCTCGAGAAACCCTAGGCAGGCTGATTCGTCGAGACAAAATGCTGGTAAATTCTTCTCCAATATCTTCGATTCTGGTTTAAATCAAGTGTGAAGGCTATCTGTGTACTAAGTCTACGGTTTGGATTCGTAGTGCCCAAATTTTTTGGATACCAGGAGTATGTGCGACAATGGCCACGTAATGTATGCCAAAACCTTCGTCATAAGATTTACAGTTGGCTTTGAAGACATGACGATAGGTTTTTTTACATTGGTTGTTCTATCATTCATGGCGTGCCAGAATTGACGTTGGTTACTTGATGAAATTGTACTAGTGGTCTATGAGTTAGGCCTTTGTTGAGGTCATGACCATGGCCGACCTGCATGCAACTAACTAACAGTAAAAATTATGTGTAAACATACATGCTGCTAGTTTACATGATTGCCTCATAATTACAAAGGAGCAATGATCAAATTTTAAATCATTTACATTGCTTTCTGAAAAATACTAAGAATAGTTGTCCATGTATAAATTAGGACAAATGCTAAAAATGGAACTTTATAGTTTTGGATAATTTATGCCACATAGTGCACATTTTTGTTAATGCTTGAATAGGCATATTGATCTCTTCCACATTCATCTAGTTGTTTCGTGAAACTATGTAGAAAGAACAAGCCATTGTTAAATTTGTGAACATGCTGACATAATACACTGTGAATTAATGGGCTCGGCATCCAGAGGATCGGGTGGCAGACACTGACAGCTACCAACCACGTTTCCCCTCCTCGTTTCTCCTTTTGTAGCTCTGAAGAACACTTCCCCCAAAGTCATGTAAATATGATGTATTAAGCTAGTACTTCGCATAGCTAAATCGAGAGATATTACTAGCATCTTATCAAGTGGAGGTGCCATCAGTGAGAACTGCACATCCATGGGTAGGGAAAAGTAGCACATGACTATCAGGTAGTTGCATATCAGCTGCTAGATAGTTGCAGCAAATAGGGACTAAATTGCACAAACAAAAGTTCATCGAAACAAATCTATGCGGGATTTAATTTCAAAGAGCACGTAGCGAGGATTCATATGGTGAATATTGATTTTAATTCTGGTGTGCGGGTTGAAAATTATGCCTTTTCTACTTTTAAAAATCATGAATTAAATGCGCAAGAGAACAAAACGCATGCATTGAAGGAGATGGTTGTGCGGACATTTAGAACATGGGAAACACTTCTAGCAATACGTCTGTTAGGAGGAAAACATCGGACCAATTGCTCGTCATTTATTCCAACACCATTCCACGGTCGAGATCTCACTGGAAAAAACAGTTGAAACCATCCGATTACCATGCACTGACCCTCCCATAATTATCACTGGAAAAATCCCCGCCTTTCTCGTTCCTCTCTCCTCGCCGACGAGCTCTCCATCCGCATGCTGCCCATCTTCTCTTTTCTAGCACGACCTTATCTTGTTCACCATCGAACTTAACCTCCCAGCACTGCTTCTGACGCCTGCACCACCGGCCAGCCACCAGTTTCCTCCATTTCACGATCCAGGACAGCCAGGTACGTATGTGTGTGGGCGATCTACTACTTTCGCGTACAATTCAAAGGCTGTTCTAGTCGTCCGGAGTAAATTATTTCCTTGAGATCTGTAGCATATGTAGGATGTTAGATTGGTAGCAAAGATCATATCTTCTGGCAATCTATAAAATTAGTGATTCATGTCATATACGTTGGCGTGGCATATACTCCCTTGCTTCATTGGACTGCTATATGTGCTTCTTATGTACAGATACATTACCCTCACATCCATGCTTCTTGAATTATCTACTGATAGGATTCAATTTGTTTGCCATTTTATAGTAAATTGTTATGCTTCGGAGTGCATCTCATATATGTCATGACAGCACCAAATTATTTCTTCTTCTTGACCATGCTTCCTACTTTTATCTATGTATAGTGCATATATTTGTGTGGTATTGAATTATTACTTCAACTGCTACTAACATGGCCTTCAATCACTGTCAACTTAATTTGGTTACTTTAGAAGAAATTCTTAAGCATGTTTTGTTTATTTTATTATTTGTTTGAAGAAGCACCGAATGGAAACTTATGAAGCATCACAAAATTATGTACGAAGCAATTAATGAATTGCGCATGCATACAGAAAAGGCATGCACAAATTTTTGGACCATGATCTTTCCTATATGTTGGATAATATACTGTTTGTACGAATCAATATATGTTGCACCACAAATTTCATGTGGAGCAATGAAATTACTAGTAAACGAAAAACTGAAGCACATCTCAAATAAAAAACTCAAGCATAGGTGTGATTCTAGGGTGCAGTTACCAACAGGAAGCAAGAAGCACTGTGCATTTATATGGAAGCAAAATAGAAGAGACCCACCTTCTGAGCACTAACTAACTTGCCAGAATCCATCAAATCCAACGATCGCATGATGGTCCATCCAACGGTGGCACGCTGGTCTAGTGAGGCACTAGGGATCAGTTGTCTGATCCCTAGCGGTGTCCAAAGAGAAATTTGATTTATGAAGGTACATCCATCGTCTTGAACACAAAGAAAAAGGAGTTAAGAGAGTCTAAGATGGAAGAACAAAGTCGAAATGTGTTTTAAGTTTTGTGCAACAAAATGCCCATATGGCTTAGAGAAAGGTGTGGCAGCGAGTGCCCCTACACCATCATGAACAGTAAATTAAAAAAAATGATCTAAAACTTTTGGGATCAAATGTGATCAAACGTTTGATGATCTTGCAAATTTTCAGCCACAAATAACACTTGAGGAGGCCTCACCAAAAAAATACAATTACTGCTCAAAAGTGCACATAAACTTTGAACACTTTGCAAGAACATCGAATGTTTGATGTTCTAAAGTTTGAGACTTTGTTTTTTTCAATTGTTTTTTAATTTACTATTCACAGAGGGTGTAGGGCACCCGGATGTTGAAAGTCCTATTTCTATGGCTTACGCCTAACAATAGAATCTTCCAGATAGTACACGTACTAGAATCTAGTGTAGTAAAGAGAACATTCAATGGTCAGCAGCACTCAAATTAGCCACCTCTCTGCCATCATATCGACTTCATCCAACAGTTGTAAAATCAAAGTTAATTGTGCACTATATAGTGTGGTCCATAGATTTGATATAGTGAATAAGGGATATACAACGATGTCCTCGTGCTTGGACTGACACAGTAGGTAGAAGCAGAGCCAGATGGTACAATTTTTCTAGGTATTATTTGATTTTCCATGGTGGTCTTCGTGGTACTTTCCATTAAGTCCTTGTTGGCTTTCAGATCTTTTTACCTTTTTTCAGTTTCCTTTTTTTTTTAATTTTTAGTTTTTCTATTTCTTCTTCTTATTATTATTCTGTTTTTCATCTACATGCCCTTTTACTGTTCATTTCCATTATCTCTTTTATTTTTTTCTTTTCTTTATGTGTTTATTTTTTGGTTTCCATTTACCATTGTTGTTTATTTTTTCTATAAAAAAATAAAATTTTATTTCATATATCTGAACATTTTTTCAAAATGTGTGGGCACTTTCCTAAACTACATATATATTTTTTCTAAGAGTAATGAAAACCTTTTAAAAGTAAGCGAAGATTAAAATTAGGCGATTTTTTTAATTACACAAACTTTTTTAAATGCATGAAACCTTTTTAAATTACACAAATATGTTTATAAGTACTTGAAACATTTTAAAACCATACAAATAATTTTTAAATATGCTGACCTTTTCTTAGTTTCATGAATTATTTATTAAATGCTTGGATAAATTTTAAATTAATGTTTTTTAAAATACCCATACATTTATAGAAGAACGTAACATTTTTATCATTAAAACATACTCCCTCAGTAAAGAAATGTGAGATCCTTTATATAATTAAATTGAATTTAAGTATTATTTTTTAAGTTTAGAAGTTACTCTATCTTCATTCCATTGATATCATTACTTAGAGCATCTACAACCAGAAGTATCAAATCCATACACGACGATCATACAACGCAAAGTTATCATACATTCTAGAATGATAGTGTAGCCCAAATAAACTCAGTGCATGCCAAAATAAAATTCAATAGTTCAGATATAGATAAGTGATGCATGGACGAATCAACGACTTCAGTTGTCGCGGTCATTGATCCTTTTTTCATGCGCAACAACCACTTCTTCCTTCATCATCCAAGAGGTTGATGTTCTGCAACATGATCCTCGACTCGTCCGCCTCTCTCACAAGCTGTAACTTCTCTTTCTCAAGCTCAGGACCATGCATTGTCACCATTTGTTCTTCCATTTTGCAATCTTCTCTTGCCTCTCTAGTTAAACTTTGTTCTTCTTGAAGATCAGCCTCTCCCAGTCAAACTCTATCCTGCATATCAATGAACATCTTGTATCTTTCCTCCTTCTCACCTTCTTGACGGGAAAAATGCCCATCCAAGTGGCGGACATTTTACTTGCCGCTCCTTCATGCGCCACCCTATGGGTCTCCCGCTTGTTCCCCATCACTTGCCAGTTTCTCTTACGCACGGTTGCTTGTAAGTCCGTCCCTCTTTTTCTTCTTCTTCCTCATCCAATCCAATTTATCGAGGGTAGCTAGACCCATCGTTTTTCTTCATCATCTTCGTTCCGTTTTCAATATCCTTGAGCATGGTTGGCCACTTGGGTTCCCCATTCAATTTCAACCAACAATGTGAAAAAGCCAATGTCTTCTTCTCCACTTGATGGTACAATGTTTCCGCCAAAGTTGCATGGGTTTAAACTCCGGTGCCGCTTTGGTTCTGACTAAAAACTTGCTTAAGATAACTAATAAATTTGTTTACGGACTTTTGGATAAGTGAACATCTATGTTGGAGAGAGCATGTGACATGGTTCGTAACGATTGGGTGTGGCTTCACATAGTGTTTTTGCTTATGGTAAAGTTTATGATTTATTCCTAATATTTCTCGCTTTTTTGCTCGGTTCCACATATTGGGTCCATGATCGTGTTACACCACCTTTCAACAACAAAACATCTTCAAATTATGTGATTGTTGGACCTCTAGGCTTCACTACTTTCGCACCAACTTTCGTCTTCCTTTTAGTGTGTGATGTTTGCCCAAATTCAAACATCGAGGAATTGGAATCCACTGTGCTAAATTGCTAAGACTCTTAACCACCATTTATCATGTCATGCAATATTTGTTCCTACAATATGCATCAAAATTTAACTATCATCCTAAAAGTTTGATCCGATGGTATGTGCAACAAAAGAACTAACAAATGCAGGTAGGAAATGGATAAATATTGTACATGCTCTTGGTCGGCCGTTCTGTCGAACTAGTTGTAGGCATGTCCGTTTTTATTTACTCTGCATATTAAAGTTGACTGAAGTCAAACTTCATAAAGTTTGACAAAGTTTATAGAAAACAATATAGACATTTATCATAATAAATCTATACGATGTGAAAGTGCATTCAATAATAAATCTAATGTTGTTGATTTGTTATTATATATCTTAATATTTTTGTTTATAAACTTGGTCAAAGTTTATAAAGCTTGACTTTGACCAAAGTTAATATGCGTACTAAATAAAAACGAAGGGAGTATCTACGGTTCAGCTCGGGTGCGGATACTGTTCGCCATAATATATTCTACTGTTAGCGTTTTCCTCTTCTTGAATACGAATACCGTATAGCACTTGGGTATCGATTCCAGCCTTAGCGGTCCCTGGCCTGTGCCCTCCGCGTCGGCGGCACGAGCCGGCATGCGCGGCGCGCGCACTGGCACGGCCACAGCGCGTGCCTCCACGGCGGCCGGCCGGGCGCTACGTTAGTCGACGCGCGTCTCGCCGCAGGCGCGATCAATAAAGCCGTCCTTTCCTAAAGGTAAGCACACGGCGATGGTAGCTAGTAGTACTACACTACTACTACGTACCTCTGCTGGTAGCTTTGCCAACAAGGATGGCACGCATCTGATCCAATCACAGGTCCCAGCTATGAGAGCGAACGGGAATACATTCGAATCAGAGGCCAATCTTTCGATAGCGATTACTTGTCATGCTCTCTTACTTTCCGTTACTGTAATTAGGAATACGCGAGTTATGGTCACTGAATAGGCTGCTATGGATCAACGTGGCCATTGGCTCACCCTATAGCTATGTATTTTGACATCCAGACGCGATATATATACGGTTGTTACCTTTCCACCCACATAGAGAAAATGATTCATCAAAAAATAATGTGCAAATAATATAAAATACTCCCAACTCCACACGAAATATATTTGTACTCACACTGAAATATTATCTGTAGCACTTACTCTGTAAAGAAATATAAAAGCGTTTAGATCACAGTTCTAGTGATCTAAACAGTTTTATTTTTTTAAGGAGGGAGTAGTTATTAATGTAGTACATGTAAAGATGATAGAAAGGTATAATTGGAGTACATTTAAGTAATAGTATGTGAGAAATGGGAGTACAAACTCCTAGCAGTATACAAATATTGTTTAAAAGAAACGAGTATAAACTATAACAGCAATTCAGCAAACAGACCACTCGTCAATTTAATTTTGTACTCCTTCCTCTTTTTTTACTTCTCTCGAGTCAAACTTCGTATTAACCAAGTTTATACAAAAAAGTATTAATATCCACAATATCAAATCGATCAATACCACTAGAATTATCATTGAAATATTTCCATATCATGTACATTTTTTGTTGTGAAAGTTTAGAATGTTTTCTACAACTAGGGCTCCTCCATCGTGCACTTTCAGTCGCCTCGCCAGTTGATCCCCTCGTCTTAGGGTGCCTTCCGATGTTTGAAAGGTAGGGGGAACCCTTGTTTGTGGTTGGTCGTGTAGTAAGGGTCACCCTAGATGGGGCATGTGAAGCTTTGGTCATGGTCTGATCTAGGGCATGTGTTGTCTTTGGTTCGTGTGGGTGATCTTCGACGACGTCGTAAGGTGGGGCGAACAACGATGTTTCGTGTGTTGGTCTTCTAGCTCTTCTCCATTTGGTGAAGCATGCTAACTTCGGCTCCTTTGGAATTGGAAGCTAGTGAGGTAAGGCCCCCTCGGGTGTTCTTGACTGTTTTAAATAGCCCGCTATAGGACATGACCAAATGGCTGGCTGATGGCTCCGTGCTCTGGCGATCCCGCCGCTCCCGTCACCCCGTCGCCGGAGCTGTCCCCCTCCCCCTCCCCGGCTGTCTCCTCCGGTGTGGCTCCGGCGCAGCCCCCCTCGCCGGGCACTTCCTCCGCCGCCGCCCCAGCGCTTCGATTCCGCTGGGCGGACTGTGCCGAGGACGCCCCATTCCCCCTCCCCCTGTTTCCCCTGCCCCCTCGCCCCTTCTCTCCGCCCGTCAGGGCTCCCTGCCTCGCCAGTCGGGTAGCTCAGCCCCACACGCGAGGGGTTTTGCTACCGGCAGGCGGGCGCCGCCGTCGCCGCCATCGGCCCCCTTGAGCCCGGCCAGGGCGGAGGCCCTTAAAGGCAGGCCTTGGCTGGTAGGCCCTGACGCCGCCGGCGCGGGCTTTCCTGGGGCGTGGCCGGCCGCTCCGACCAGGGCGCCGGCCACTCCGACCAGGGCGCCGCCCGCTCCTCCTGGCACCGCCCGACGCTGGAGGCCCGGCCGCCGGCCCCCCCCATCCCCCCCGTCGGCCTTCTCCTCCCTCCCCCTTCTCCCGACTCCGGCCCTCCGTCCCTCCTCGTTCCGCCCGTTCATCGCCCACTTTGGGTCCTCGGGGCTCCGGGTGTGGGCCGTCCGGGAGGTCTCTGTGATCCTGGCCGCCTGTGTCGGCCCTGCGCCGGCGGCGGCGATGGCGGCCGCCCCCGGTAGGGTTCCCCCCACGAGCTCCCGCTCTCCCCCGACGCGTGGATCGGCCTGCGGAGACGGCTGGGCTGCTGGGCCCTGGCCCACCTCGGCCGCTGGGCCCAGATCGGGCCTGGCCTGCTCTCACCACCTCCTCTTCCCCGGACCGGCCCAGTCCGGGTGGGCCGGCTGCGTGCCCTAGGCCCAACGCCGGCGGTTTTCCCTCGGTGTGGCTCCCACGCGGCCTTCCTCGCCCTCCTCCCTCCTGCGCCGCACCCTCGTCCTCCTCGCTGCTCTTCCCCACGCCTCCCTCGCTACCCCGGCTGCGCTCTCCGCCCCCCCGTCCTTGTCCTCCCCTCCCCCCCCCGCTGCGGCCCCCCATGCCTCGCGACTGGGCGGACGACGCTCCCCGGGCCAAGCGGAAGGCGGGTGAGCTCCAGCGCGAGAACTCCCGCCCCTGTCCGGACGCCCTCCGGCGTGAGGAGGAGCTCCGGCGGGAACTCCACGAGCTCCGGGACGGTCGACGCTCGCCCGCGCGTCGGGAGGACCGAGGCCGGTCCCGGTCACCTCGGCTGGCCACCTCGGGGGATTGGCGATCTCGCCGGAGATCCCCGTCGCCTCCACCTCGCCGTGGGCGTTCTCCTTCCCCATCCCGGTCGGCACGCCCCAGCTCCCCCCGTCCCCGGGACTGGATCCTCCCTATCCCGGCACCCCGCCGTTACGTGCATCCCCACGCCTCCGCCCCCGTGGCTTCGGTGCCGATCCCTGCCCCTGGTGGTGGTTCCGCCCGCGGTCGTTTCGGGCCGGCCAAGAAGAAGAAGCGGCTGGGTGTTCGCGGCGCTCCGCCCGTGCCCCCTTCCTCGGTTCCGGGCTCCTCCACCACTCCCGGACCCGCCTCGGGTCTTCCTCGCCCCCCTGCTTCAACTGTGGGGTGAGGGGACACTCGCAAGTCAACTGCGTCAACCCCCAGTGTTGTTACCTCTGCAAGGACCCTGGCCACCCCGCTCTCCTGTGCCCGTATAGACCGGTGGTGTCAGAGCTCATGATGTATGGGCACGGGATCGAGGGGTTGAGATTCTTCCACCTCGAGGTCCCCGACGCTCCTCCACCGTCTCCCTCCCTACAGGCTGTCATCACGGTCGTCGATGGGGTGGCATCCCCGGAGATGATCGAGGCGGAGCTCAACCATCTCTACCGTCACTAGTGGGACTGGGTGGTCACCCCCACCGCCGGCCACACCGCATTGGCCGGATCACTCTCGCTCTCAACCAGTTGGTTGTCGAGACCTCCGAGCCGGTCCTCGACGCCCAGGCCGTGGCTGTCCTCGACACCGCTTGGATCCTCATATCCGGCCTCCCCGATATTGCGCGGTCCGAGCCCGTCATCCGCCAGATGTCCCGTCTCTTGGGCAAGGTGGTGGCAGTCGATGAGCTCTCCCTGCACAAGGAGGAGGAGGTCCGGGTCAAGGTCAAGTTCCTCGACTCCTCCAAGCTTCACACCTCAGTCCGCGTTTTCTTCAACGACCAGGGCTTCGACCTCAGGATCGCCCCCGAGCCCCCCAACCACGTTGAGCGCCCCCGCTCCTTCGACGTCGGCCTCCCCGATGGCAACCCCGGGGCCGGTGGGGATTACCACGGCCGCCACCGCTCCCGCTCCCACCGCTCGAATGAGGATGGGGCATCGGAGAACTCCTGCTCCCCGTCCCCTTCGCCCCCCTCCTGCCGCGGGGGGCAAGGGCCGCCAGGCCGCGCCCGGCCTACCCCTTGGCGGACCTCCGCTCTTTGCGGCATCGTCCTCCGAGGGGAGCGACATCTCCAGTGTGGGCTTGGTGGTCTGCCCGGCCTTCTCCCCGCGCTCCCCCGCCTCGCCCCCCCTCGAGCCTGCTCCTGGATGCTCTTGCGGCGCCCTTGGTGGGGATGTCGCCCCCTGTGGTGGACCTCCCCCATCCGGCCTCGCTGCCCCCGCCGCCGCCTCCCCTTCTCGGCCCGAGGCTCCGCCTCCCTCGCCGCCCACGCGGGCTGCTCCTGCTGTGGGCCCCAAGGCTGTCCCTGGGCCGATGCACCTGCCCTCTGCGTCGTTGTCTTTAGCTCCGCCCCTCCTCGTCTGCTCTGGGCCCGCTCTTCTGGCCTCTCCTGCGGCGACTCTGCCAGGGGAGGGAGAGGCGAGGGTTCTCACTCCCATGGCTGCCCAGCCCCCTCCCCCCCGCTCCGCCGCCTACTCCCGCCACGGCCGGCCGACCTCCTCCCCTGTGATTGCTTCCCGCCGGAGTGCGAGGCTAGATGCTGCTCACCCTGAGGGCAGCCCGGCTTTGCCCATCCCCGAGCGGGCGGGGCTACACGCTGCTGCTCGTAACCTGGAGCCAGGTACACCTTCCGTTCCCCTCTCTGCTTCGTCTTGTTCCTTTTCTGCGCTTGAGTCTATTCCTCTGGGCAACCTCGCCAAGGTGGCTCCGACTCCGCGATCATTTTTAGAGGGGAAGCTGCCCCCCCCTTTAGCCCAGATCGCGGCTCTCAGAGCTCGCAAGATTCTTGATGGGAAACTCGTGGAGGCCCGTGCGGCTCTCCTCTTGCCCCCGGCTCCCCTGCGGTTGGGGTGGCCCCTCCACCGTCCGCACCGCGGCTGACGGCGCCCCCCCTGCGGTCGAGGAGGAGATCCGTGGTCGCACTCGTTCCCGCACGGCGGTGCTCCGTGCGCAAAGCGCCTCTCGTGTCCTGGGGTCAAGCAGCCCCCCAATGGCTCCTTAATGCGAACAATATTCTGGAACATCCGCGGTTTCAGCCATGATGGTCGTCGCCGCCAACTTGTGGAGTACATGCGAGAGGAGCACATCGACATAGTAGCCGTTCAAGAAACCATGCGACGCGATTTCTCGCTCCCTGAGCTTGACCGTCTGAGCTCCTACCTCTTTGCATGGCATTGACTCCCTTGTAGTGGGAGCACAGGTCACTCAGGTGGCATCCTTTTAGGTGTGAAGTATGCCACCTTCGAGGTGGGAAGCATGGATCGGGGAGAATTCTTCATTAGCATGGAGTTGTTTGAGAGATCTCTCAACTTCAAGTGGGAGGTTATCATCGTCTACGGGCCTGCCGACCATAGTAGGTCGGCCGCCTTCCTTGAGGAGCTCCACCGGAAGATCTCGGCTGCCTCCCTTCCTGTGGTAGTGGGCGGCGATTTTAACCTCCTGCGCGTGGCGGAAGACAAGAGCAATGATAATGTCTGCTTTGCGCGGATGCAAATGTTTAATGACTTCATTGCTGACCTTGCCCTCCGGGAGATCGATAGGATTGGTGCCAGGTTCACCTGGACCAATCGGCAAGCCTCCCCGACCCAGTCTGTCTTGGACAGGGTCTTAGTGTCCCTGGATTGGGACTTCCGCTGTCCCCTAGCCTCCCTTCGCGCCATCACTCGGATTGGCTTGGATCATGTCCCCCTGCTTCTCTCCTCCGCGGACGAGCGTCCGCGGTCACCCCTTGTTTCCGCTTTGAGACTTTCTGGCTCCCCCAGGCTGGATTTACCGACGCCGTCTGCGCTCGGTGGATCGAGGCTCGGGCCCACCCCCACCCTCGACCTCCTTCGGCCATTGACGCGTGGCATTTCTGTGTGAAACGTGGCAGGCAGTTTATGAAGGGTTGGGGGTCAAATTTGGGTCGAGACATCAGGGAGCGTAAGAAGGTGCTGTTATCCGCGATTCAGGCTCTCGACCTTCGGGCTGACGCGGTGGGTCTCTCTCCGGACGAGTGGCTCCCCCGATATGACCTCGAAGGCTAGCTCTCCGTGATCTACACCGATGAGGAGGCCTATTGGCGCCTTCGGGGCGCACAGAAATGGGTCTTGAAGGGAGACGCGAATACGGCATACTTCCAGGCTATCGCCAATGGCCGCCGTAGACGCAACACCATCCCCCTTCTATGGGATGGGGAGACTCTCCTTCAGGACCCGCGCGACATCCGGGCCCACGTTGACGGCTTCTATAGGTCCCTATTCTCTGCCGCTCCTAGGAGCGGCATCTCTCTCGCCCCCGATTGTTGGGCTGGTTCCCAGCTAGTGTCTGCCTCGGAGAACGCGGCCCTGACGGCCCCCTTCTCTGAGCAGGAGGTTTGGGAGGCCATCAAGGGCATGAATTCTTCCTCGGCGGCGGGTCCGGATGGCCTCCCGGTCAAATTTTTCCAGGCCTTCTGGAACGTGATTAAACCAGAGGTCATGGCCATCTTCGATGAATTCTATGTTGGCTCCATTGATCTTGGATGCCTCAATTACGGAATCATCTCTCTCATCCCCAAGGTACATGGGGTGTCCGACATCCGTCAGTTCCGCCCGATCACGGTGATTAATGTGATCTTCCAGATCCTGGCCAAAGGATACGGCAATAGGGTGACGCTGCTGACCGGGTGACCGGGTGACCCACCCTAACCAGTTGGCCTTCATTAAGGGCCAGTACATCCTGGATGGGGTCCTTATCCTTCATGAAGTCCTTCATGAGGTCCGCGTCAAATGCCTCAAGGCGGTTTTTCTGAAGATTGATTTCCACAAGGCGTACGATACGGTTAGCTGGTCCTTTCTTCGAGAAGTCCTTCTTCGGAAGGGCTTCGATGACCGGTGGATCACTAGAGTCATGCAAATGGTCTCTTGTGGTCGCACGGTGGTCAACATCAACGGCGAGATTGGCCCTTTCTTCCCCACCCTTTGTGAGGTTCGTCAAGGCGACCCCTTCTCCCCGTTCCTGTTCAATATGGTAGTAGACGCTCTTGCCTCCATCCTGGATAAGGCAAAAGCCGCAGGCCACATTCGTGGGATTACTCCCCACCTTTCCGGGGGCTCTGGGATCTCCATTCTCCAATATGCTGACGACACTATCATCATGGTCGAAGGCTCGGAGGTGGACATCGCCAACCTCAAGTTCCTCCTTCTCTGCTTCCAACAGATGTCAGGCCTCAAGATCAACTTCGACAAGAGTGATGTTATGGTGATGGGATACTCCCCCTCTGAGTCTATGGCCATCGCCAACAGACTTAGTTGCCGCCTGGGCTCCTTCCCCACCTCCTACCTGGGGACGCCCATTAGTGATTCGCGGCTCTCCATCACGGACTTGCGCCCCTCCGTGGCCAAGCTCCAAACTCGATGCGAGCCATGGCAGGGGAGGTGGCTGTCCAAGGCCGCCCGAATTATTCTCATCAACTCATCCCTCTCCAGCCTTCTCTTGTTTCTTATGAGCTTCTACAGCCTCCACGAGTCTCTCCACAAGGAGATCGCCAAGATCCAGTCCCGCTTTTACTGGGCTGGAGATAATGACAAGCAGAAGTACCATATGGTCACCTGGCCCGACATTTGCAAGCCTAGGGAGCAAGGTGGCCTGGGCATTATGTGCTCTAAAAGGATGAATATTGCCCTCCTCTCCCGTTGGCTTTGGCGCATCACGCAAGGTCAAGGTGGCCTCTGGCTTGACATTATCCGGACTAAATACCTGCGTGGACAATCCCTAGCCTTCTGCCAGAAATCGGGCGGCTCTCAGTTCTGGCAGTCCATTGTCCAGCTTCTCCCAGTCCTCCGCATAGGAACCTCCATCTCGGTGGGTTCCGGTCTCTCGACGCTCTTCTGGTTTGATCGTTGGGCCGGGGACTCTCCCTTTGCGGCCCGCTTCCCTGTCCTCTTCTCTATCTCCGTGGATCCCATGATCTCTGTTGATAGGGCCCTTCTTGACTTAGGGCGCCTTGCTTTCCGGCAGCCTTTTGGGCCCACGGAATCCGCCGCCTGGTGTGAGTTTTTTGACTGCGTTGCTCTCCATGAGCCTTTGGTGGATGGTTGCCCTGACCTGGTGCGCTGGCGCCTTGAGCCGTCGGGCTAGTTCTCCACCAAGTCGCTCTACCTGGCCATTGCCCCCTCCTCCGCCCCCTTCCCCTGTCGATGGTTTGGTCCATCCGCGTACCCCTGAAGATTCACATCTTCATGTGGCAATGGATTTGCGGTCGGGTCCCGTCCGGGGTGGAGGTCCGCAAGTGCAATGGCCCGGGTACTGGCATCTGTCTGCTCTGTGGTGTTCCCGAAGACTCGAACCACATTTTCTTCTCTTGCGTCTCCGCCCAGTTCCTTTGGAGCTGCTTTCGCGAGGTGGTCGGTGGAAGTTGGTGCCACACCAATTTCCCGGACTTATTTGCTGAACTCCAGTTGTCCCCCGCGTCCTCTCGCAACATTAGGTGGCTTGAGGTTGGGGTCTTCGCCTGGACGCTCTGGACTGTTTGCAATAAGCTTGTGATCCAGCGTTCTCCCCTTCGCTGGGCTACTGACGCGCTATTCAAACTCTCGGGTTTCTTGCAGCTTTGGCGGCCGCTTAGCCCCCCCCCCCCCCGGACCGCGACGCCATCTCAGCCTTCATCGCCGACCTCCGCTCGATGGCCGTACGCTTGTCGCCGCCGCCTCCTCCGCCACCGCAGGATCCAGACTAGAGGCTCCCTTCGACCGGCGTGTGCTGTTTTCTTTTTATTTTTCTGGGCTTGTTGAGTTGTGCCCTCAGTAGAACCTGTGTACTTTGCCGTGAGACTTGGGTGTGTGTGTGTGGACATGCTTCTGTTTGTATGCTCTGTGGCGGTTTGCTTTATATATAAAGCGGGGCGAAAGCCTTTTTCGGTAAGGCCCCCTTGTTTTTGCCTGGCATTATTTGAGTTTATTTTGTATTGGTTGAACAGTTATTTATAACAAGTGAACTTGTTTGCATGTATATGGACAACTTCAAAAAATTGATAAGAGTTAATTGAGTGCTAGCTGCCAATCCCAAACAAAAATAAATGATAAGGTAACAACCCTTTACCTCGCTCTCATAATGTTCTCTGTGACTTCGACGTCCAGGCTAAATCAGTTCTCTGGAGTTCTGGACACTGTCGATCGTCTTCTCCCGCCCTATATAAATGGGAGGTCACCACTCCGGAACTTGCTCAAGCTGGCACCTGGCTACTACCACACTAGGTCCCCTCTCATCTCCACCATCATCTCTAACCTCTCAGAGATCAAGCAGAAGCCAGCTGCGACCTGCGAGCAATGGGGCACCAGCACCAGATGTTCAACGACCCCTTCGCGAGCAGCATGTCGTCACTGGAGGAAGACATGTTCTCCGGTGCCGGAGGCTACCACCACCTCACGCCGTCCATGCAGTGGCCGGGCTTGGATAACGACATACCGTCGGCGCCGGCTGCCAACAACGCCACCTCCTCCGGTGGCTCTGGATCACACCGCAAGATGAGTCACAACGCGTACGAACGTGACCGCCGCAAGCAGCTCAACGAGCAATATTCCTCCCTCCGCTCCCTCCTCCCCGACGATGATCACACCGTAATTAAATCGCTTAACTAAACCCAACTCATGTGAGAGATTCTGTACTGATCATCTGATCGATTTATTTTTTGCTACTGTCGCAGAAGAAGATGAGCATTCCGACCACGGTGTCGCGGGTGATCAACTACATCCCGGAGCTGCAGAAGGAGGTAGACCGCCTGGAGAAGAAGAAGGAGGAGCTGAGGCGGGGCAGCTGCGAGCAAGGCGCCATGAGGCAGAACACGGCCCCGATCGTGTCCGCCACCTGCCTCGACGACAGGGAGATCATGGTCCAGGTCAGCCTGGTGAGCACCATGGCGGGAGCTCTGCCCATGTCCAAGTGCATCAAGGTGCTGGAGAACCAAGGCCTTCGCCTCATAAATTCCTCGACTTCCGCGTTTCAGAACAGGACGTTCTACAGCCTCCATCTTCAGGTACACGTCTGCCTTTCCGTCCTGTTGTTGTGGTGGTCATCGATGCTTATGATTTGATCTTAACAAGTACTTGACGAGCTAAAAGCCTAAAACTCATCAATATAAAGCACTTCCTTTTCCGTGATGTTGATTGAGGTGTGGGTCTAGATAACATGATAGGGATTTATCTAAAGGGAATAAGAATTTGAGGAATTTTTTTCTGGTTGATCTTGTCGAGCCCTGTTACGGGCTATCTACCATAGAATTAAAACTATATTGAATTACTGATTCACTCTATAATTATCGACATTGTAGCAAGTTAGTTAATCTATTGTAATCTGAATGACGTTTGCTTCCGTATACCTCCATAACCCCCCCCCCCCCCTCCTCTCCTCCAAGGAAAGATTAAGATTGTTAACTGGTGGTGAATTTAAAATCTACCCCTTGAGTTTAAGATGGCAGCATAGTATGACGAACCGGGAATGGTACAGTTTGTTTACATTAACTGGATTATGCGAGGATGCAGCTAATGCAAGGAATTTGTATAACACACCATGTCAAACGGATCAAAATGGGTCTCTCCTCCACTAAAATGGTTCACAATTATAGCTTATGAGTTGGAAGTTAATTAAGTGAGGTTACATGTGCCCTCTACCCATATACAATACAGATTCCACAAAACCATCGTTCGGGGTTACATCTCTTATAGGCTCCGTAGGATTTGAACTATGAAGATGAACGTTCCTTGGTGGTAAATCATCACACCCTCATCAAAGAGGATGAGTTCGTTGTGTGTTCATCCTTTCTTTTGTCTTTTCGGCATGCAAAATACAAACACTCAGGTGGATGGGAATTTTGCTCCCTTGCATATCTTTTTTTCTTTGCGGGAAGCTTCCTCGCATAGCTGCTTAGGCTAGGGTCAGTTTATACTAGACTAAATGTTGGTGTGCTAGCATGTTGATCCTTCGTGGATAGACCAACATTGACCTCAATTGGTATTGGTTTTTATCTCACATCCTTTCAACCCCAACGAAAGGGGGAGTCATCATACTCGTGCCAATACAACTAATGGGATAGATCTAGCTTGTTGTATCTAGACTTATGCCAATGAACAAAAAACAGATAAATATTCCATGATGAAACACCAAAACTCAATGATATTGTGATTGTGCGGCCGATTGAATCGATTAACTACAGGAAGTGTAATAAGCAGACAAGGAAAATTCCCCTTAATTTGTTAGGACAGACGCAATCGAACGGATGGACCCTTCTCCTACCCTCCAGGCATCGACCCTACCACTCGTGACTATCAATAGCGCCGGTGAAAAATGGATATGTGGATGCATTTTTTCTGAATCTTCATGCATATTCCTACATGTTATCCGGTTTATCTAACAAACTAAGTAGTAACGCTACAGCTGTGTCAAAAAAAATATCTAAATTTTCACTAAATGCATGCGTGTGTGTATTATATATTATATATGATCCAACTTACGGGTGACAGAATGGAAATTGTATACAGAAGTACTTACAATTCTATCATATTTTGTATTGAAACAGAGAACCCAACGGACAATGAGCAAGGAGGGCCAAACATTTTGTAACGAATTGGAGAACGCTGTGAAGCAAAAGGCGGGACTACATCTACATCATTAGTAGATTATAACATAATAATGGTGCATGTCATCATACATAACGACCATGAATCAAAATGCATGCCATAGATATAGGACAAATAATCTAAGATAAATAGTACTGATGCATGCATGACAATATAATACAGTGTGTTCCATATAGCTAATATAGTGTATACATTTCTTGTCCTATATTTTCCTCTTCATCATGTACTCTGGCATGTGCACAACTTCGGGGTGAGTATAATTAGTACCCATGAAACAATGGAGAAAATAAATATAGAGATGGCCGCGAAGCAGTGGCATGCATAAAAGACAGGCCATTGTCGATGTAATTCTTCGTATAAATGAATATATAATGATGTTACAATGTCGAAAGCATGTGTGATTACTGTTTGCATATCGGTGTATGGCATGTTGTGCTTCTTGCTTGTTCGTGTTCAATTTTTTTAGGAGTATGAGAGAAACAGTTGCCGTTTGAAATTCAAGGTGGCTCGCTGCGAACCAGCGGTGTGGCTGTGGCTAGGTGCGCGCAGCCCAACTCGTTGGAGCAAAGGCCCGTGTGGAGTGGGGAGGAGCGACTGCTAAGCCAGCTGGATGACAAGGCACGCAATGTGCCCGGCCTAACAATGAACCGAAACGAGTTCGTAATTTCATTTTTGACAGAGTTTGTTATTTCTGGATTCACATAAGTTCAGACGATGTACCCAAAAAAATATAAGTTCGGACGTTCCTTTTCTCAAAAACAAAAATCAGACGTTGCAGACTACTCATCATATAAATCACCTAAAACACATCCTATAACTGTATCATACTCGGCATTCTTTTTCTAGCCCACCCCCCCCCCCCCCCTCCGGGGTAGCGAATCTATGGGGTTGTTTGGATGGGAGCCGTGAGCTGGAATTTCCTATATGACGCTAATTACGTGTAACTAGTCATCCGCCCGTGCACCTGCACGGCCTAGATATTATAACAATACATTCATTAAAAAATATGTAAAGTGCAAGTCTTTAAATTTCAGATATCATATAGATGGACATATGAAGTTATTCAAACAATGATGGCAAAAATAATTAATACAGTAGTAAGATGCACCTTATTGTGAATTTTACCATCATTGGACTGAACGAAGTGTTCATGTTATAGTAGTAAGGTGCACCTTAATGTGAAATTTACACCACCTACTAAGGGATGGAGAGAGTATGAATTAATTTAATCCATTATTCAAAGAAATGTAGGAGAAAGATACACTACACTAACCTACCACCCAACAAAATTTGAAGCGTGAGAGAAATATGTTGTATGGTAATTGTATTTTTTTCCAAACGCGAGCTACATATCAATTATTTACATACAATACATTATAAAAAGGGGTACATGGTGTTTTTAAAGATTATTCAGGTGAATATTGTTTAGGTCGGTATTTGTTCCATTAAGTGGATTCAATTATTCAAGATTGTATTACTTTGTCGCAGCCGGTGTTTATATGTATCACCACTAACATGCTACTAATACCATTAACATAATATAGCTTACAAAAGAAAGGCTACACTTAATTGAGGTTGTATCTATCTAGCATCATATTAAATAGTATAGTATTTCGTAGTACTTGAAAGCTGCCTTGTCAACCCGCACAACAAAAGGCAATGGTATTTCTTCAACTGATATTTATTAAGATGATTATATTCACATTTTTTTATGCACGGAAATATATGCATATCTTCCTACTTGTATCACAGTTAGGCCATGAGGACAATATATTTGTATGTTAATGTCTGCTTTATTTTTATTTGGAAAAGTGTTTCATTTGTATGATGGGATTTAATTATTATGTTTCAATCATGTATAGGCTCAATTTTCTTTTTGTGCGGGGAGGACGCCTTGTATGTGCCATTTTTCTTTGTCTAACTGGACGGCACATGCCTTTTTCGGATTTGAGAGTTTATTCTTTTAGTGTAAAATATGTGGTGACAACTTTTTTTTTATGTGCGTCTATTTTTTATTTGATTTTTTTAAGTGAGTTTAATCCTTTTCTGTACGTGGTGATTCTTTTATAAGGCCCATTTTATATCTCAGAAAAAAGGCAGGGTTCACTCTTTGGTCTTTAATTAGCCTGGGCATTAAGATTTTTTAATTGTGTATACGTATCTTTTTTGCTTTGGAAGGAGAAGGTGTGCTTTTTTCTGAGACGTGGCAGTTAAGGACCCCCTTTTTCTGAACGTGGCTATTAGGGACTTCTTTTTTTTTGTTGTCTCTTTTTCTTCTCTTTTTTTTGCGGATTGACTCATCTTTTTTTACATGAGAGTTTAATATTTGGTTTAGAAAAATGTGGTGACATCTAATTTTTTATGTTACTTCAGTCCTTTGCGTACGTGCTGATTCTTTTTTTGGCAAGGTGCTGATTCTTTTTTGTTTTTGGAACGTGTTGATTCTTTTAATCAGGCAGAGTTCTCTTTTGTTTGCACGGGTGGGTTTAATCTCGTGCGTACGTGCAGTTCATTCCGTATGTGGTCATTCCTTTTTTTTTCTGAAACGTGGTCATTCTAGTCTAACGGAAGGAGGACCAAGGGGAGCACGTCTCCTCTAGATTATTTTTTTATTTTCAAGCGTAGAAGCGAAGACCAAGGGGAGAACGTCTCTTGTTTCATCCTACGGCTACAAAATAATTATATATTAATTAAACGGGCGAAATTTCTTACTTTTTAGATTAACGCGGTGTCTCGTATGGTGCTTCCAATTAGTAAATATAAGACTGTTGCTGGATCGCACATGAGCGAGTATATGGGCCGGCCCATTTAGAGCCATGTAAATCGTTTTCTCACTCCTGCTTTGGGAATGTTCTGAAAATTTCAGTCTGGTTTTTACCGGTTTTAGAATGTTCTACAATCTTTCCAAACCTGTTTCTCTGACTGTTTTCTTTGATGAATTTTCTTGCTTTTTCTGTTTCTTTTTTCTTTTAAAAATCACAAAATTAAAAAATGTTCAATATCTTCAACAATTGTTTTCCTTTTTTAAAAATATCGGAGTTTCATAAATTCACATTATTTTTATTTTCTTTTTCAAAACATTCACAATTTTCCAAAAGTATTTGTCATTTCATAAAAGATGTTAATGATTTACATAATTTTTTTGCCTTTT
This sequence comes from Triticum aestivum, assembly GCF_018294505.1. NCBI lineage: Eukaryota > Viridiplantae > Streptophyta > Magnoliopsida > Poales > Poaceae > Triticum > Triticum aestivum. The sequence continues at coordinate 801,322,556 of NC_057801.1, read as the reverse complement.
CAAATTTTGTTGGGAGTTTCAGAAAATGTTTCTATTTCAAAAAATGTTCCAAGATGCAATTTTCTTGGCATTTTCAAATTTTGTTTAGAATTTCAAAAAATGATTGTGTTTCCAAAATATGTTCAAAATTTTGAAAAAGTTCATGTTTTTTTCTAAAACAATTCAAGGTTTAAAAAATATAGCATTTTCAAAGACTATTCGAGATTTTTTTTAAATGCTCACTTTAAAAAAAACAATCAATCGTTTACAGAATTTGAAAATATTCGTTAAAAAAAATCTGGTTTGAAATATCAAAAATTGTTTAGATCTGTTGATGATGATGGTTTTTATGTTCCCCGCTACCTATTAGTCAGCAAACATCGTCAACTCCTGTGGCTAGCCAAGAATATTCACGGGAATTTTGGGCTGGGGGAGACCCCCCTATGCAGCACATGTCTATTGACGTAGTGCGCTTCATATAGGAGGCCCCCCATGAGCTGCCCTTTAAAAAACTTGGTCGTTAACGGATCTGCAGGTTACACAATTGGTTGAGTACCAATTATTTGGTGCGCCTAGCAAACCTCACTTCCCGCAGTTCAATTTCCATCAAATTGTTGATGCGCCGAGGGAGGTGCGAATTACCCGCTAATTATTTGGCTTGCCCACAGCTTGGCGGGGTTGGCTGTGGCGCAATCCAAACTGTCTCTATGTACGTTATATCCCATAAGATCGCATATTAATTCTAACTAACTCATGCTCTTACAGCTCTACCTAGCTATGCTTGAATGTAACACCGTGTTTGAGTTAATGTGAATTGACCTCCAAAGAATCAATCTTAAAAACAATTGACTTCCAAAGACAGAATAGCCCTAGTATACACACTGATAGCCACAACCGTTATGTGTTGCTATTGTTGAGTTGTGTTGGTCTCTTTGGACTACTCGCAACCAGTTATCTATCAAACATTATTTTCCTAACCGGTCCTTTGATTGCTTGTTCAAAATGATTGCTTACCTGCAATAGTGGAAACTGCTCGCTAGAGGTATAGAAGCCGACGCCATTGCTAGGATGATCTCCAAGATTTGAGCTACTGTTGTCAACTTGGCGCCCTCCAATCTTCTGTCGCCTTTTCATTAGTGCAGAACCGGGCAATAGCACCGGTTCGTAATGCCCTTTAGTGCTGGTTCCATAACCGGCACTAAAGTGTGGGCACTAAAGCCCCCCCTTTTAGTACCGGTTCAGCACGAACCGGTGGTAAAGGGCAACCACGTGGCACGAGCCAGCTCCGGGGGCCTGGAGCCCTTTAGTACCGGTTGGTAATACCAACCGGTACTATAAGGTTTGGGGGGTTTTTAGTTTTATGATTACTTTTTCATTTAATTTTGTGTTTCCTTTTTAATTCTTTTTCGTTTGCTGGTATTTTACGATACTACACATTGTACACGTTATATATATATATATATATATATATATATATATATATATATATATATTAATTCACACATACACAAATGTATAGCTATATACAATTTCTCCTACATATGCGTGTTGCCTTCGGAGCCAGTGGCATTAGCCTAATTGGTGCCTTCAGAGCACGATGACAATTGGAAGTGGTTTTCATGGGGCGGTAGCGGGTAATAGTATTCTCCCTTCGGATTTATGACCTGGTCGAGCAAAAATCCCGCTATTTCCTCTTGAAGTGCTTCTACGCGTTCCGTTTCTAGGAGCTTCTCCCGCACCTCTCTGAACTGTTAAGAAGGAGATCAGTATGCATGTGTATTAGTTGTGTGACTAGATATCGATAATGGTGTAAAAATTGTGTATAGTGTTTTGACAAGCATACCCATTCCTGTCTTTGAGATCTGCTCCTTTCGGACGCCATCATGCGAATGTTCTCGCAAACGCAGAATGCACACAGATCAGTCCCCTGCGCCTGCTTCAGGGCCTTTACGAGAATGGAATTTGATTAGATAATAATTAATCAAGCATGATAATTAAAGAGATGGCAGCTAGCTAGCTAGCTAGTACTACTTAATTACTTACCTTGGGTCGAAACCATTGAAGCTTTTTTTCCATTCGCCATCCGTGACGCTGATGAACCTTGCCCAAGCCCTGCCCGCCGGCAAAGAAAATGAATAAAGGGGTTATTAAATAGTTCATATCATGAAATGACAAACTAAATAGGCCGAGATATATAGTTAATAATGATTGAAATTACCTGTTGACTATCCCAAACAAGATGTTATAGTCAGTTTTAACTTTGAGTAGTGAGTCCAGTATTTCAACTGTTCCGGCGTCAACTTTAATGATACACAAGACCCAGTGAAATCTGCATGCACACACTTTTGCATGTCTTAATTAAGCGGGCATATGTAAGCAAAAACATGTAGCTAGCTAGTAGGCAAAAACAGAGAATTTGTAGTACAAGACAGTGTGACTCACTGAAAGTTGTAAGGAAGTAGTATATCTTCATTGTATTTGAGGCGCTTCAAGAACTCTAGCATGTTGTCCTCTACGTCCTTTTGATGATGTGGATTTATCCGCCATGTGTATTCATTAACGGTGTTTGGGTCAATGAACCCAATGCCATAGCGTCCACCTTTTCTCATTTCATACATCTTCATCCTGCATAATACCACAGAAAAGAATATAGTGAGGATAATTACAGGTAATGATTGATCAAAAGGATCACTACAGCTAGCTTGAGACTTAAATTACAGAAAGAAATCACTTACAGACAATAGCAACTGACGATAGATTTGTCGAGTGCGTCTTGATTGTATAACTAAAACAGTTCAGAATACTCAACGGCAGAGTTTTCTCATGGAAGTAATGCTCCTCCTTGACATTCACCATGAGGGACAATCGATCTGAAATCTTGGTAATGTTCATGTACCATTGATGCAATTCATACATTCTCGTTGGGAGGTTCTTGACCTTGTCTGGCTCGACCAAAGGTTGGCCCCGGACATATTTCCGTTTTATTTCATCCTCTCTAAGCACAGGCATGGGCTCGATCTCGAGGAGTTGTCCAACAGTGATGTTGAGAACTTTAGCCTGCATTATATGGTCCTTGGTTATTACCACATTGCCCACCTCGGGAACGTAAACTGTTTGCCCACAATAATATTGGGCGCGCGTACTGTCACGTGTTGTTGGCATAACAAGCGAGGGGATCGATTGCGCCGCCTGTTCTCCCAGCTGGGGAATGGTTTTCCCGCATTTTTTGACAGTTCCTTGTTGTTTGCTCAATCCCGAGCTCGCCTCCTTATGTAGACGTGCTCGATTTAACTTCCTGATGTGGCGCTCATAGTCTGTGTCAACAGGCTTGGGAGCTGGTGGTTGAGCCATACGAATGAAGTGGTCAATCGTTTCCTCAGGCACTTTCTTCCTTGGCGGCAATGGCGGTTTCGGTGCAAAATGGGCTTCCACCTCGGCCTTTGATATGGCTGTGTTTTCCTCCTCGGACTTGTCATAAGCCCTCTGCGGAAGAGGCGTGAGGCTTGGACCATATTTATATCGCTTGCCTCTGCCTGTACTTCCTGTACTACCTCGACTCGTACCGCTACGCACCATAGCTGCAGGGTGTCTCTTCTGCGATTGCTGAGGCGGCGGAGACGGCTGACGGGGCTGAGTTGAACGAGGAGTGGCCTGAAGCTGTGCCGGACTTGGAGGAGTGGCCTGAGGTTGTGCCGGACTTGGAGGAGGAGTGGACGTCTGACGCTATGGCGGACTTGGAGGAGGAGGAGTGGCCTGACACTTTGCTGGACTTGGAGGAGGAGTGGCCTGACACTTTGCCGGACTTGGTGGACTTGCAGGAGCGGGAGTCTGCTGACTCGGTGGCGGACTTCGACGAGGAGTCGGCTGACGCGGTGTCGGTGGCCTTCGAAAGATGATGCAATCCTTTTTCCATAGGATGATACGATGTTTGGCCTCTCCGAGAAAGCGCTCGTCGTCACCTCCAGGAATGCAAGCTGTAGCTCCGAATATGGTGGGTCCACCACCTCATCAACCAAGACACGAGCATAGCCCGCTGGAATCGGGTTGCAATGGAAGGTTGCCTCGGGGGGATTTGTAAAAGCAACGGCGTCCGCCACCTTCATGGATATGTTCATTATTTTGACGTGTAGCTCGCAGTTAGTGTTCTCCGTGATGTCATCCACGGGGTATCTACCCAGCATTGCATCGTCCGGGGCGGAACCCACGCTGTTTCTCGGCATGGATGGGGCGGTGCTATCCAATGCTGGATCATCCGCTAGAAGCTGCAGCTGCTGAGACCCCCTTTGCTGGGTAAGTGAGTCGATCTGCTCCTGCTGCCGCTGGAATTTGACTGCCAATTCCGCTTGACTTGCTTCTAGGCCTTGAAGGCGTTCATAGTCCCGCTTCCTCTGCTCCTCCTGTTGGGGAACGTAGCAGAAATTCAAAAAAATTTCTACGAAACACCAAGATCTATCTATGGAGAGACCAGCAACGAGTAGAAAGAGAGTGCATCTACATACCCTTGTAGATCGCTAAGCGGAAGCGTTCAAGTGAACGGGGTTGATGGAGTCGTACTCGTCGTGATTCAGATCACCGATGATCAAGTGCCGAACGGACGGCACCTCCACGTTCAACACACGTACAGCCCGGTGACGTCTCCCACGCCTTGATCCAGCAAGGAGAGAGGGAGAGGTTGAGGAAGACTCCATCCAGCAGCAGCACAACGGCGTGGTGGTGATGGAGGAGCGTGGCAATCCTGCAGGGCTTCGCCAAGCACCTACGGGAGAGGAGGAGGTGTCACGGGAAGGAGGGAGGCGCCAAGGGCTCAGGTGTGGATGCCCTCCCTCCCCTCCACTATATATAGGGGCAGGGGAGAAGGGGGAGGCGCAGCCTTGCCCCATACTCCAAGAAAGGGGTGCGGCTAAGGAGGGGGGAGGAGTCCATCCTCCCCAAGGCACCTCGGAGGTGCCTTCCCCCTTTAGGACTCTCCCCTTTTTCCTTTATCTTGGCGCATGGGCCTCTAGGGGCTGGTGCCCTTGGCCCATGTAGGCCAAGGCGCACCCCCTACAGCCCATGTGGCCCCCCGGGGTAGGTGGCCCCAACCGGTGGGCCCCCGGGACCCTTCCGGTGGTCCCGGTACAATACCGATGACCCCGAAACTTGTCCCGATGGCCGAAACAGGACTTCCTATATATAAATCTTTACCTCCGGACCATTCCGGAACTCCTCGTGACGTCCGGGATCTCATCCGGGACTCCGAACAACATTCGGTAACCACATACAAGCTTCCTTTATAACCCTAGCGTCATCGAACCTTAAGTGTGTAGACCCTACGGGATCGGGAGACATGCAGACATGACCGAGAGGTTCTCCGGTCAATAACCAACAGCGGGATCTGGATACCCATGTTGGCTCCCACATGTTCCACGATGATCTCATCGGATGAACCACGATGTCAAGGACTCAATCGATCCCGTATACAATTCCCTTTGTCTATCGGTATGTTACTTGCCCGAGATTCGATCGTCGGTATACCGATACCTTGTTCAATCTCGTTACCGGCAAATCACTTTACTCGTTCCGTAACACATCATCCCGTGATCAACTCCTTGGTCACATTGCGCATATGATGATGTCCTACCGAGTGGGCCCAGAGATACCTCTCCGTTTACACGGAGTGACAAATCCCAGTCTCGATCCGCATAAAACAATAGATACTTTCGGAGATACCTGTAGTGCACCTTTATAGTCACCCAGTTACGTTGTGACGTTTGATACACCCAAAGCACTCCTACGGTATCCAGGAGTTATACGATCTCATGGTCAAAGGAAGAGATACTTGACATTGGCAAAGCTCTAGCAAATGAACTACACGATCTTTTGTGCTAGTCTTAGGATTGGGTCTTGTCCATCACATCATTCTCCTAATGATGTGATCCCGTTATCAACGACATCCAATGTCCATAGCCAGGAAACCATGACTATCTGTTGATCACAACGAGCTAGTCAACTAGAGGCTCACTAGGGACATATTGTGGTCTATGTATTCACATGTGTATTATGATTTCCGGATAATACAGTTATAGCATGAATAAAAGACTATTATCATGAACAAAGAAATATAATAATAACTTATTTATTATTGCCTCTAGGGCATATTTCCAACACCTCCTCCATCTTCCTCTTCTTCTCCTCCGCAATCTTCTTTCTCGCACGGGTTCTGTAGTCGGTGTTCCAGTCTGAAAACCCCTCATACCACGGAATAGCGCCCTTGCCTCATGTTCTTCCCGGGTGTTCAGGATTTCCCAGGGCACACGTAAGCTCGTCGTTCTCTCTGTTGGGCTGGAACACCCCCGACCGTGCCTCTTCTATTGCAACAAGTATCGCATCGTCGGCTCCCTTCAGACTTGCCTTCGTCGAAACATTGCCTGTCTTCGGGTCCAACTCCCCCCCATGCGCATAGAACCAAGTCCTGCACCCGGGGGGCCAGCTTTTAGTAACCGGAGTGACACCTGCATCCTCCATCTCTTTCTCAGACTTATCCCACTTAGGCATTGCCACCGCATAGCCACCTGGCCCCAGCTTATGGAACTTATCCTTTTTTCAGCATTCTTCTTGTTTATTCTCGACCATTCCTTAGCTAATTCCGAATCCTTGAATTTCATGAAATCGTCCCAATGAGCACGTTGGTTCTCTAGTGTTCCCTCGAATACTGGAGTCTTCCTTCCTCCCTTGACGTACTTGTCCCATTCACGATTCTTGTGGTTCTTGAATGCAACCACCATCTTCCTAAGAGCAGCGTCCTTGACTTTCTGCACATCTGCTTTTGTGAAATGATCTGGTAGGGTGAAATGTTCCATGAGAGTATCCCAAAGCAGATCTTTTTGATTCTTGTCGACAAAAGTAACATCTGGACGTGGCTTTGCTGGCTCTCTCCATTCTTGAAGTTTGATCGGGAGTTGGTCCTTCACAAGAACTCCGCACTGACGAACGAACTTGTCCGCAATCTTCTTAGGCGCTAATGGTTTGCCATTAGGTCTGACTGCCTCGATATTGTACTTTACGCCCTCCTTCAACTTTTTGTTCGGGCCTCGTTTCGTCCTTTTGCCTGAAGATTTGCTCGATCCGGATGGCTGAAAGAACAATGATCGATTCGTTAATATATCTTCAAGTCATTTAAAACATGTGATGATCACCAGATGCCTGCTTATATAAATATACCTCGCCGGTCTTTGTTGTTTCAGGATCAACATGTTCTTCGTCATCGTCATAATCATAGTTCATGACTTCATCAATTCGGTCGTCGCGATCGAATATCATATCACCCTCTCCGGTGTTGTTTAGAAATTCGGAGCCGTCATAATCTTCTTCTTCATTCTGATCATCATCTGGCCCGCGTATCATATCGAACATGGTCTGTTCTCCCTCTCTGTCGGTATTGTCTGCCATAGCTTTTATTTAACTAATCCAAAAGAAATATAAAACAATTTAGTATTCAAATTACATCGTCTTGAATAATAGATATAATCTCGAATACATCGTCTAGAATAATAGATATAATCTCGAATACATCGTCTCGAAAAATATATAATATTGAATAGTACATCACTGGCTAGGTAGCTAATTAAAGATCGAATACTACAGAATAATCTAGGACACTCGCGGTTCCAGCGGCGCGGGCGGTGGACACCCAAAGAGAAGGAACCCTCACAGGATCATAGCTGAAGTGAGATCCCTGAAGAAATTGTCAGGTATTGGAGAACCTGCCGCCTTCTAACGCAACCATGTAGCGATGGACGTGCTCGTCCTCCTCCCTGACACGGCGACGTACCACCTCCGGCGGGACCGGGTCCCTCCGCACCGAAACTGGCCCACGCGAACGCCACCAAACGAGATCAGGGTCGACGACGGGACCCGGGGCCGGGTTCCTCATCAAGCGGCGCGCCCCTCCAGGCAGCACCTCCCAGTGCCAGCCCGGCGGAGCCCAGTCCCGGACATGGGTCAGCCGGACGTCGTCGCGGACGGGTCGACGGCGAGGAAGCGGGCCGGACATCGTCGAGAACAAGTACTAGCTATATGCCCGCAAAAAGTAACATTTTTTTAATGATTGGATTTTGATAACTAAAATTTCTAACATTTCTATATAACACTAATTACGCTATCATTGCATATGTCAAAAATCTATATACTATTTCATACTAATTAAGCATCTAACACTAAAAACAGAAAACACAACTTCTATACATCCATTAAAAAACTGAAAAACAACATTATATAAAAAATTTCCATACTAATTAAACACTAATTATATCCATCTAACATGCATTCATACATATATAATAGTGAAAAAATAATAATCTAAATAATCTAATCTAATTAAACATACAAAATACGTATATACTAATATATACATACATTAATTCATACATATGTACGTGTGTGTGTGTGTGTGTGTTCATCATGCTTGTGTGTGTGTGTATGGGCTCGGGGAGGGGCGGCGCCCATGGTGGCCGCCGGGGGCAAGGGAGAGGGGTTAGAAGGGGAGAGCTCACAGCGGGGCGACGGCGACGGCGAGGCGACGACCGGAGGCGATGACGGGCCGGGGCGTGACACCGGGGCGGCGACGCGGGGACGGCGTGACGGGGACGGGCCCGGGGCAGCGACGGAGACGAGGGCGGCGATGGGGACGGGGGCGGCGATGGGGACGGGGGCGGCGACGGCGACAGCGTCGATCGATCGGGGTGCGCGGGCGGTGCTTCAATGGGGAAACAGAGGAAGAAACAGAGGGAGAATGAAATTTTCGCAAGTGTTGTATATATAGGAGAGGCCTTTAGTACCGGTTGGAGCCACCAACCAGTACTAAAGGCCAGTTTTGGCCAGCCCAAGCGGCGGGAAGCGACCCCCTTTAGTACCGGGTGGTGGCATAAACCGGTACTAAAGGCCCCCCCTTTAGTACCGGTTGGTGGTTCCAACCGGTACTAAAGGCTTCGCGCTGCCACCCCAAAGTTTAGTCCCACCTCGCTGGGCGAAGGGCAGCCGCACTGGTTTATAAATCCAGCCGTGGCTACCACTTCGAACTCCTCTATATAGCAGGCTTGTGGGCCTAAACTCTGCGCGCTGCCCTGTGAGTCTGCTGGGCCTTTAAGGCCTGTAATTACACACCTGTGGCCTATCAGGCCCACAGGGCAGCGCCCCAATTTTTTATAGTTTTTTTCTTTTCTGCTTTATTTTCTTCTATTTATTTTTGCGTAGTTTTTTGTATAGTTTTTTCTTTTCTGTTATATTTATTTTCTTCTATTTATTTGTGAGTAGTTTTTCATCTAGTTTGCCAAAATTCAACATTTTCAGAGTTCATTTTGTAGTGATTTTCAATTTCACGGTCATTTTGTAAACGATTGAAAAATAGCAAATATAATTTTTTTTCTTTTCTGCTTTATTTTTTCTTCTTTTTATTTCTGAGTAGTTTTTTCTTTTCTGCTATATTTATTTTCTTCTATTTATTTCTGAGTAGTTTTTTTATATAGTTTTTTTCTTTTCAGCTATAGTTTTTCTTCTTTTCTGCTATTTTTTCTTTTCTACAAAACTTGATGGTCAAAGTCTGGAGTTATAACTTAAAAAAAAGAAATGTCGACGTGCAATTAGTTTTTGCCATAACAGAAGAAGTCCGGAGTTGTAATAAGTTATTAAAAATAAAAAAGAGGTGCAATGCTCGTTAATTTGCTTCAAGCCTTTCGGAATAGTGTAAACTGCACTGCGCATAGCTCCGTGCAGTCTACCATATTCCTGAAGGCTTGAAGCTAAGCAACGTGAGCATTGAGCCTCTTCTTCATCGTCTCTGCATTCAGGGCTTATAAACCGCTCCTAGTCCCTCTCACTTTGCGAGGTGGGACTAAAAAACAGCTTACGTCTGGTTCATCCATGAACCGGTACTAAAGGTGCTCGTGGGGCCCCAGCCTTATATGACGCCCTCGATTCAACCATACACTAATCATACACGCAAATGTGTACGATCAAGATCAAGGACTCACGGGAAGATATCACAACACAACTCTAGACACAAATTAAAATAATACAAGCTTTATATTACAAGCCAGGGGCCTCGAGGGCTCGAATACATAAGCTCGAATACACAAGAGTCAGCGGAAGCAACAATATCTGAGTACAGACATGAGTTAAACAAGTTTGCCTTAAGAAGGCTAGCACAAAAGCAACATTGATCGAAAAGGCAAGGCCTCCTTCCTGGGAGCCTCCTAACTACTCCTGGTCGTCGTGGTCTTCATGAGGTAGTAGGCGCCCTCATGGTAGTAGCAGTCGTCAAAGGTGGCATCTGGCTCCTGGACTCCACCATCTGGTTGCAACAACCAGGAAGAAGAAAGAAAGGGAAAAGGGGGTAGCAAAGCAACCGTGAGTACTCATCCAAAGTACTCACAAGCAGGGATCTACACTACATATGCAACATTATCAAAGAAAGGTTGTATATGTGGACTGGGCTGCAGAAATGCCAGAATAGAGAGAAGGCCTAGTCCTGTCGAAGACTAGCATCTTCTGGAAACCACCATCTTGCAGCAAACAGGAGGGAGTAGAGTAACATAAGGTAAAGTAGTAGTAGGGTTATCAACCTCGGCCAGAGATCCTTTCTCGACTCCCTGCGAGAAAGCAATCCCAGAGCCATACTATCCAATTATCATCACAATCCAATTCTCATCACCATCCAATTCTCATCACAAGTATCCAGTTCTAGTTGTATTGATCGGGATACAACTCCAAGTGTCCGTTACCGTAGGACAGGCTATGCATAGATTAGTTCTTCCCTGCAGGGGTGCACCAACTTACCCACCACGCTTGATTAACTCCGGTCGGACACACTTTCCTGGGTCATGCCCGGCCTCGGCCAAACAATACGCCGCAACCCGACCTAGACTTAACAGAGAGGTCAGCACACCGGACTAAACCTATGCCCCCAGGGGTCATGGGCCATCTCCCCGGAAACTCCTGCACGTTGCGTAAGCGGCTGGTGAGCAGACCTAGCCTCCCTTATACAAGAGAAGGCGTAACCAGTCCAACCCAGCGCGCGCCGCTCAGTCGCTAACGTCTATTAAGCTTCGGCTGATGCATACGACACAGAACGCCCATACTATGCCCACGTGATGGTTAGTGCTATCAGGCCAGAGGCCCCTCGGATCAAATATCCAAATCGTAGTGGATTGGGAACGCGCGGTAACAAGCAGAGACTCACGAAAGATGTGACCCCGTTGCCCCATCTCGAGGACTTGCGGCAAGGGCTAAGAATGCCCGGCCATGCCTCGTAATTGTCTCACGGGCACCTTCCAGGTCAACCCGACTCCTCATCACTCGCAATTATGCTCGCGCGGGCACCCCTCAGGGTCGACCCGTCTTTAGTAACATGGTTCAGTGTAAAGTCATAGTAACCATAGTAACCGTGTGTCCAAACATCAAGGAGAAAACCCGAGGAATCACCCCCGGTGAATTTCACTCGATGTAATCATCAAGGTGAACGTAAGAGGAATCACCCCCGAGGTTCACACTTGAGGGGTTGCACGACAGAGTCGTATCGGAAGTGGTTAAGGCGGAATCACCCTCGATGACCACGACCGAATAGCTACACTACAGGGTTAACATCAGAAGTGCTGTAGAGGTCTCACCCTCGGCACTCGATAGTAACCCAGCAGTGTCGAGCAACTAAGGGGAAAGTGATGTGCGGTGCCGGGGCCTGGTCTTCAATCCCGTTGATCGGGTCTTCAATGATGAAGCAGGGGCAACAAGGACAAGGTGGGGGTCACTGATGGATCACTAACCAACCTATACTAAGCAGTTTAGGATAAGCAGGTAAGGTACAACAGCAGATACAAAAGCAGGCTATGCATCAGAATAGGAGCATACAATAACAGTAGCAAAATCTAATGCAAGCATGAGAGAAAGGAATGGGCGATATCGGGATGATCAAAGGGGGGGCTTGCCTGGTTGCTCTGGCAATGAGGGGTCGTCGGTGACGTAGTCGATCACAGGGGCATCATCGGTCTCGGGGTCTACCGGAGAGAAGAGGGGGAAGAAATAGTAAATATAAAGCAAACATAGCATCACAAGGCAGAACGTGGCAATATGCCGTGCCAAGTGTGACCTAACGTACGGCTACACGATAAAGGTGAAGGGGGAATTCAACCGGGAATGTTTTCCCGGTTCCGAAGCTGTGTCAGACAGATGACCGGAGGGGGAATGTTCCATGTTCAGATAGTTAGAGGTATCTGACAGGTAAACGGACCGCGTATCCGGATTTGTCACGTTTTTCTAAGCAACTTTCATGTAGAAAACATTTTCATCCGAGTTACGGTTTATTTTCTATGAATTTTCAAAGATTAAACCATTTTCTGGATTTATTTAAATTAACAAAAAAGATAAAATGATGTCAGCATGACGTGCTGATGACGTCAGCAGTCAACAGACTCGCTGACCAGGTCAAACTGACCAACGGGTCCCACATGTCATAGACAAAGGGCTAACAATGGGTTATTTTAAATTAATAGGGTGTTAATTAGCAGTTGGGCCCCACATGTCAGTGACTAATTAGCTAAACTAATTACTTTTAATTATAAAACCATTTTAATTAGCTTAATTATGTGGTGGGGCCTACACGTCAGTTGTACTGGGCTGCCTAGTCAGCAGTTGACTGGGTCAACCCGGTCAACTGGGGGCCATGGGGCCCGCTGGCAGCGACCCTGGGGGTGGCCCTAGGTCGGCCACGTCGGCAACGCTGGAAACGGCGCCAGAGTTGTCTCCGGCGACCATATTCAACGGCGGCGCGCTCGGGAATGGCCGAAAATCTGCTACAAGGGGTCGCTCGGCCCGTGCGTAGGCTCGTTTGAGCGAGCGTCGAGCCGTGCATCCAACGATGCTGATGGGAGGGCTCGGGGGCGGCCGGAGCATCGCCGGCGACGAGCAAGGCGGCGGTGGCGTTCGGTGGCTCAAGGAGAAGTGGGCTGTGGGGGCTCTTTCGGTGCGGAAACAGGTGCATTCGAACGTGGGCATCACACCGTGTCGAACGGCGGCAACGGTGGCCATTGAAACGGCCCGCAGCGTCGGCTGCGAAGTCTAACGACGGTGGCCGGAGCTCGAGCACGCATGGAAGCTAACTACGGTGCATGGGGAGGAGAAGGGAGAGGGGGGGCTTGAAGCGGCTGCTCACCGGGCCCTGCAGGTGTGCACAAGTGGGCTCGGGGAAGAACCGGTGGAGCAGATCGACGGCGTGGTCGTGCGGTGGCCGTAGATGAGGAAGATGAAGAAGGCGACGATGGTGGCGCTCCCGGTCCCGATCCAATGTGGAGGAAGAAGAGGCGGACCACGACGGAGGTCTCGGACATGTCGGAGCAGCGGACGGGCGACGGTGGCCGCGGGCTTCACGGTGGCGCGGCCATGGCGGAGAGGAGAAGCCGCAGCCCGTGGGGGAAGGGGATCTGAGTGGGGAGGCGAAGAAGGAGCGCAAGGGTGAGTGGGCGAGTGGCGGTAGGTGAGGGGGAGGATCCGAGGCGTCGAGGGGGCGTTCTTATCCCCACCCTCGTCGACGGCGAGGTGGTTCGGCGGCAACGCACGGGCGCGCGCCCTCGGTCGGTCGAACAGGGGAAGGGGAGAGCGATGCGGGGAGCTGGGTGGCCTGGGTCGGCCAGGTGGGCTGAGGCCCAGGGGGCGCGGTGGCCAGCTGGGCCAATCGGCCCAGTTGAGGGGGGGGGGGCTTTTTTCCTTTTTTTTGATTTCTCTTTTATGTTCAAAAATTCACAGACATCTAGGGAATATTTTGGGCTACCAAAATACTTTGAAAAAAAATGTGGCACTGGCCACTTAAATTCTTTCTAGTATTTGTCACTGCCACAAAGAGTTTGGGGCCATCAGGAGTTGTCCAAGCATTTTTAGAAAATGAAAAGGACATCTTAAATACTGTTGGACTAGATAATAAATTCCCAGGGGCAATTTGGGAATTTCAAAAATGTTGGCTTCAACATGACAACTATCTAGGGATTATTTGCCATAGGATGAACTTTTTTTAGATTTAATGTCTGACAAATATGAACTTCTGACTTTAGATTGGATTTGAATTTGAAGTGTTATTTGGATCAAATGAAGATTAGCAACAGTAACATGATGACATGGCACCATTAACAGGGGATTACTGTAGCATGACACTGGGGGTGTTACACCTTACCTGACACAACCTCATTAGTACCGGTTCGTGGTACGAATCGGCACTAAATGGTGATGGTGGGGCCATAGCCTGACCGGAGGCTGACACAGCCTCTTTAGTACCGGTTCGTGGCATGAACCGGTACTAAAGGTTCGCCACGAACCGGTGCTATTGATCGCCGCCACGAACCGGCACTAGTGTACACATTAGTGCCGACTGAAATTCCAACCGGCACTATTGTGCTTCACATTTGACCCTTCACCACGACCCGGTACTAAAGGGGGTGCGCTGGCGCAGGTGCGGTGCGGCAAGTTTAGTCCCACCTCGCTAGCCGAGGGGCGACCGCACTGGTTTATAAACCCCCTTGCGGTCGCTCTCTCGAGCTCCTCTCCAAAGCAGGCCTACTGGGCCTACGTGTTCTTTGCTGCCCTGTGGGCCCACTTGGCCTTTGCGGGCCTGCATCCTGGCCCAACAACAGGTTGGGTTTCTAGTCGTATACAGGCCGCTCTGGCCTAGTAGGCGGGCTTTTTTTATGTTTTTTTGCTTTATTTATTTTTGTGTTGTTTTTTTGTGTATTTAGAGTTTCTTTGTGAATATTTTTGCTTTAGGTACAAAAAATTACAAACTTTCTGTTAGTGCCCGTAGTTTTCAAATTTGAATAGTTTAAATTTTGAATTATTTGAAATTAGTGTGAATCACTAGTTTGTGAATAACTTAACTTTAAAAATCAGTAAAGGCATGAAAGAATTTGTTTGCACATAAAATTTCTTCGCGTTTCAAATGCCAAAACACATAACTACCTTAACTATTACAGAGATTCCCCTCTGGGTGTGAAATACAGAAGAAAGTGATGATAGTGAAGCCGATCACATCCCAGATCTTTGGGTGTGAAACTTTTTCTTCGCGTGTGTCCCTTTGCGCCGTAACCATGGAAAATCTTCATCATTTAACGAGATGCTCGGGTCAATATTCACTGTGAATGGAGCAATTTCATCAAACTTTTCATAATCTTCTGACTTGTCTGTCTTGTCATCCACTCCCACGATGTTTCTCTTCCCAGAAAGAACTATGTGCCGCTTTGGATCATCGTACAATGCATTCGCTTCCTTATCTGTTCTTTTTCTTGGCTTGGTAGACATGTCCTTCACATAGAAAACCTGTGCCGCATCATTGGCTAGGACGAATGGTTCGTCTGCATACGCAAGATTGTTGAGATCCACTGTTGTCATTCCGTACTGCGGGTCTTCCGTTACCCCGCCTCGTGTCATATTGACCCATTTGCACCGAAACAAAGGGACCTTTAAACCACGTCGATAGTCAAGTTCCCATATGTCCTGTATATAACCATAATATGTTTCCTTTCCCGTCTTGGTTTCTGCATCAAAGGGGACACCACTGTTTTGGTTGGTTCTCTTCTTATCTTGGGCGATCGTGTAAAATGTATTACCATTTATCTCGTACCCTTTGAAAGTCATTATATTCGAAGATGGTAACTGGGACAGCAAGTACAGATCATCTTCAATAGAGGTGTCATGCATGGTACGTGTCTGCAACCAGCTGGCGAAACTCCTGATTTGTTCACGTGTAATCCAGTCATCAGACCGCTCCGGGTGTTTGGAGCGTAGCAAATTCTTGTGTTCATCCATATACAGAGCCACCAAGGCAGAATTCTGTAGAACTGTGTAGTGTGCTTCAGCGAGAGAATGTCCGTCCATACATATTATTTGTTCCCCTCCTAGCGTGCCTTTTCCATCCAGTCTGCCTTTATGCCGCGATTCAGGAACACCAATCGGCTTAAGGTCAGGAATAAAGTCAATACAAAACTCAATGACCTCCTCATTTTGATGGCCCTTGGAGATGCTTCCTTCTGGCCTAGCACGGTTATGAACATATTGTGTAGAAATACAGGACCCAAAACGTTAATATCTTCGCATAGGTGAACTAGGATGTGCGTCATGATGTTGAAGAAGGATGGTGGGAACACCAACTCGAAACTGACAAGACATTGCACCAAATCATTCTGTAACCTTGGTATGATTTCTGGATCGATTACCTTCTTAGAGATTGCATTGAGAAATGCACATAGCTTCACAATGGCTAATCGAACGTTTTCTGGTAGAAGCCCCCTCAATGCAACCGGAAGCAGTTGCGTCATAATCACGTGGCAGTCATGAGACTTTAGGTTCTGGAACTTTTTCTCTGCCATGTTTATTATTCCCTTTATATTCGACGAGAAGCCAGACGGTACTTTAATACTGAGCAGGCATTCAAAGAAGATTTCCTTCTCTTTTTTGGTAAGAGCGTAGCTTGCATGACCCTGATGTATGCCGTCTTCTCCGTGCATACGTTGCTGGTCCTCCCGTGCCTCAGGTGTATCTTTTGTCTTCCCATACACGCCCAAGAAGCCAAGCAGGGTCACACAAAGATTCTTCGTCACGTGCATCACGTCGATTGCGGAGCGGACCTCTAGGTCTTTCCAATATGGCAGGTCCCAAAATATAGATTTCTTCTTCCACATGGGTGCGCGTCCGTCAGCGTCCTTCGAAACAGGTTGTCCGACAGGACCCTTTCCAAATATCACCTTCAAATCCTTGACCATATCATGTACATCAGCACCAGTACGGTGGCGAGGCTTCGTCCGGTGATCTGCCTCACCTTTGAAATGCTTGCCTTTATTTCTTACGGGATGCCTGCTCGGAAGAAATCGACGATGTCCCAGGTACACATTCTTCTTACAACTATTCAAATATATATTGTCGGTATCATCCAAACAGTGCGTGCATCCGCGGTATCCCTTGTTTGTCTGTCGTGAAAGGTTACTGAGAGCAGGCCAATCATTGATAGTCACGAACATCAACGCCTTTAGGTCAAATTCTTCCCCCATGTGCTCATCCCACGCACGTACACCTGTTCCATTCCACAGTTGTAAGAGTTCTTCAACTAATGGCCTTAGGTACACATCAATGTCGTTGCCGGGTTGCTTAGGGGCTTGGATGAGCACTGGCATCATAATGAATTTCCGCTTCATGCACAACCAAGGAGGAAGGTTATACAAACATAGAGTCACAGGCCAGGTGCTATGGTTGCTGCTCTGCTCCCCAAAAGGATTAATGCCATCTATCCTTAGACCAAACCATACGCTCCTTGCGTCATCTGCAAACTCCTTCCCGTACTTTCTTTCGATTTTTCTCCACTGCGACCCGTCAGCGGGTACTCTCAACTTTTCGTCTTTCTTACGGTCTTCTCTGTGCCATCGCATCGCCTTGGCATGCTCTTTGTTTTGGACCAAACGTTTCAACCGTGGTATTATAGGAGAATACCACATCACCTTGGCAGGAATCTTCTTCCTGGGGCGCTCGCCCTCGACATCACCATGCTCATCGCGGCTGATCTTATAGTGCAATGCGCCACATACCGGGCAAGCGTTCAAATCCTCGTACTCACCACGGTAGAGGATGCAATCATTAGGGCATGCATGTATCTTCTGCACCTCTAACCCTAGAGGGCAGATAGCCTTCTTTGCTTCGTACGTACTCTCGGGCAATTCGTTGTCCTTTGGAAGCATATCCTTTATCATTACCAGCAACTTTCCAAATCCCTTGTCAGATACACCATTCTCTGCCTTCCATTGCAGCAATTCCAGTGTGGTGCCCAGCTTTTTCTTGTCACCTACGCAATTCGGGTACAACAATTTTTTGTGATACTCTAACATGCGCTGCAACTTCTTCTTCTCCAAATCACTTGCGCAGTTTCTCTTTGCATCGGCAATGGCCCGACCTAGATCATCAACGGGCTCATCTGATGCGTCTTCTTCAGCTTCTTCCCGCATTGCCGGCTCAGCTTCTTCCCGCATTACCGACTCATCTTCTTCCCCCATTGTTGTATCATCGTATTTAGGGAACCCATGGCCAGGATAGCTGTCGTCGTCCTCTTCTTCTTCATTGTCTTCCATCATAACCCCTCTTTCTCCGTGCTTGGTCCAAACATTATAGTGGGGCATGAAACCGGACTCAAACAGATGGACGTGAATGGTTTTTGACGTAGAGTAATTGCGACCATTCTTACAGCCAGCACATGGACAAGGCATAAAACCATCCGCCCGCTTGTTTGCCTCAGCCGCAAGCAGAAAAGTATGCACGCCCTCAACGAACTGGGGAGAGCATCGGTCATCGTACATCCATTGCCGGCTCATCTTCATTAAACAACACCGAATAGACCAAATTAATACAAGTTCATACATAAAGTTCATACAACACTTAAATGCAACAAACAAATAACTCTCTAGCTAAAGCATTTACATGCAACAACAAATGCGATCAAGATCGCAACTAAGGTAACAATTGATCCAACAGCATAATGATACCAAGCCTCACTATCGATGGCATATTTTCTAATCTTTCTAATCTTCAAGCGCATTTTCTCCATCTTGATCTTGTGATCATCGACGACATCGGCAACATGCAACTCCAATTCCATCTTCTCCCCCTCAATTCTTTTCAATTTTTCTTTCAAGTACTCGTTTTCTCTTTCAACTAAATTTAACCTCTCGACAATAGGGTCGGTTGGAATTTCCGGTTCACATACCTCCTAGATAAAAATATCTATGTCAAATTGATGGGCATAATTTGTCATAAACACGAAATGCAACAAATAGTTTTAAAAGAGAATATACCACATCCGAATCATAACAAGGACGAGGGCCGACGGGGACGGATATCAAAACCATGGCACTATGTATAACAAACAACGTACGGGTAAGATAACTATTATACGAGTAACTATATATCCAAATCACACAAACATCAATTTTTTATATAAAATTTCATGAACAAGAGGCTCACCACAAGGTGGTGCCGGCGACGGGACGGTGCGGGCGATCGACGGTGGTTACGACGGAGATTTAGAAGGCACTAAGTAAACCACACCTACATATGCAAACTAAGTGTTATTTTGACCTCAATTTGCATATAAATCAAATACTACCACATATAATTCCTCCCAAATTACTAAAACCCACAATTAATCACTATATAAACCAATGCAAGAGCTAATATAGCAATGAGAGATGAAAGGACAAAGTTGCTAACCTTGGTGATCATTTGAATGGATGAGGGCCTGCAAATCTTGACAAATTTGGGGCAAATTTTGTGATGAACTCGAGAGGAAGAAGGGAAGAACAGAGGAGAGGGAGAGGGGAAAGGGGGAAGAACAGAGTGCGGGTGGACGAAGGGTTTATATAGGACGACCTTTAGTACCGGTTCGTGCCACGAACCGGTACTAAAGGTGCTGGAAGGGCCCCTCTCTGACAACATCCTGCCACCACTTTCTTTAGTACCGGTTCGTGGCACGAACCGGTGCTAAAGGTTCGCCACGAACCGGTACTAAAGAGCTCCTCCCGCCTAGCCGTTGGAACCGGCACTAATGGACACATTAGTGCCGGTTCTGTTACAAACCGGGACTAATGTGTCTCACATTTGACCCTTTTTCTACTAGTGTTTGATGGCCTGCGTGGTCTCAAGGAAACTATATCTTGTTATTTAGTCTAGTGATGCTTGTGTGTTGTCGTGCTTTGCTAGCCTCGTCGTTTTTAGATGACATTGTCAATATGGCTTTATTTATAAGTTCAGGCAAGAAGCCTTTTCTCTAAAAAGAATAGCCACAAATGTTGGATTTTTTTAGCCGCCATGGGTTGGACTGTTGCTTTGGTAGACTGACTTCTCTTCCTCAACTAATATTGTTACTGGTGCAAAGTCCAGAAAATATTCCCATCAACATAAATACTCTGACTAGTCTCCTGCTCATCCAAATCCACAAGTCCTGTAGGCCACTGATAAAACGTGTCACATAATGACTGTGTTCGCTTTGAACCCGACCCTTGGTTTTCCCTACCTATTCCACAATCGGCCCCATTCCTCGGCAAAGGTAAATCTAAAGGATGGCGCATTTGTACGCATGGCGAGGAAGGAAGGCATAGGAGCAGCAAAACACCAAGAGATATGCTACACCTATGACGGATTTATACATAATTAAGCTACGGGATGATGTCTTATTGGCTAAGAATCGGGCGAGGAAGGGCTTACCCAAAAAACAACGAAAATTTCAAATGAAACATCAAATTTAAAACATTTTAGCTCCACAAAATATATGCAAATTTGAACACATATGTTCACAACCTTCTTTCCCAGTTCAAGTGGTAAGCCTGCATGTCCTTCCCGCAGAAGGTTGTGAGTTCGCGCACCCCACGTGATTTGTTTTATCATATCACCTTTCTTTTCACTCTGGGGTAGTCGTTACATGGAACATGTGTTGCTTCTTTCTTGGTCACCTGAACACGTGTCGTATCACTTTCCTGGTCTTCGTTGGCCCATGATGACCGGTACTGAAGCACCGCAGTATGCCAATCATAGGTTCAGTCGGCCTTGATCATGTCTCATGTATGCCTCCCATCTAGTTTCTCCATCTAAGTCCATTTGGATAATTTGATAGACCTATCTTCAGCTTCTATTCACATTTCCCAAGTGAGGTGTCACTCAGACGAATTTCGACACTCGGACGGATTTTGACTGAAGCTTCAGTGGGACCATGATACAATCATATTACCTAGCTGAAATATTAGTTGGGATCTAACAAACCACCAGACAAATGTTTCATTCGGATCTTGAATCAATCAGATCATAAATAGAGCTTTCACTCTGGTCATTCAACCAATGATTCACCGACTAGGCCATGGTGATGCCGAACTTTACTGACTAGAGCATGTTAGGTTTTGCTCTTGTCGCTAGTTTCCATACCTTTGGTATTTCTCAAGCTTGTTCCTCCCAAGTCCTTATAATACCACAAATACCCTTATTAGAATTCAACCAATGATTCACCGACTAGGCCATGGTGATGCCGAACTTTACTGACTAGAGCATGGTAGATTTTGCTCTTGTCGCTAGTTTCCATACCTTTAGTATTTCTCAAGCTTGTTCCTCCCAAGTCCTTACAATACCAGAAATACCCTTATTAGAAAGTGTAGTGCAGAAAACGAGTGTAAACACGTGCCCCCTTTTTTAGAAAGAGCACTACAAAAGTTGGGTGGATCATACAGACAAAGTCGAGTGCCCAACCTCGAAAAGGCCATGGTTTTATGATAGGATTGAGCATAACAACTATAGCCAATTGAATATCTCCAAAATTCTGGCAGGCATCACATCCTTCGAAGTAGCTGAAACAATCAGTCATCAACATCGTCCAATAATATCTGGCTCACCACAACATCCACTTCATCTTATGAGCCGACTGATGAGTTCCGCACAAACCATCATGTACCTCTCCCATACCAACTCGGGCTTGATCGTCACTCTCAAGCACTTTAAGAGAACACCATCTACTACTCGGCGATGAAAATCGTCATCTCTTCATGTATACTTGAAAGCCATGTCCGAACAACCCTATACCACATGGCAGACCCATACAACCTAACAACTAACTATCTTAGCTAATATGTCGGGTAGGTTTCCTGCAACTTACTTGCACAAGACAAAGCCTGTATTGACTCACGGTTACACATGAAAGCTACTTAACTTGGAACCCATACAGTCCCTTTGATACCTAGTCGGCAGTCCCTACCAAATTTACACTTGATGACCAGTCAATGTCAATCTGCCCAAATGATTAATTAATTAAGTTGTTGTTAAGTAGTCAACCATATCCTTTGCAACCTTTCATCTAGTGTGATTCCAACCCCATTATAATATAGCAGCTAAGCATCTCTACATGATGATTACAAGGAACATGGTAAAGAACCCATGGCTTTGCTACTAGGTATCTTGTCTACAACATACAAAAAATATTTCCTTAGTCATGCATTCCTATTTTCAAAGTTATACATGAAAGGAATTATATGTGATGTGATCAAAGGTTCCACTTTCTTGTATTGACGATGTTCTTAAATTTCTACTCTTCTCTCTCCGAACAATTTTTCGTATATAAAGAGTTCACATAAACAACCATACAATACAAATCAAACACACAACAAAACTATGTGAAGTGTATGGTGTGAGTGTAGATGGTGTTGTGAGATTAAGTGCCAAAGTCTGAACTCATAAAGAGTTAGAAAACAACATAGGTTGTTACTTAGACGCAGTGACATAAGTCCATCACATAAAGGTATGTGATGCAAGGTTACATTGCTAGATTCAATTGACAAAAGGAATCATGAAACCAGATTCATGGTTTATGAGCTATGATCAGCAAGTTCATATTTAAGTCTACCAATTCAAACATGAATATCCTTTAAATAGATTTGAATTAAACACTTGAATCGATGTACAAAAATATTCATGTTTGAATCGTCAATAAACTTCACGTTTAGTTTGAATGACAATTAAAATTTGATGACTTTACTTGACCTCAAAAGGGTTTGGTTCATTTTAAATTCATATTTGAATCAACGTACAAAAGGATTCATGGTTGAATTTCAAATGAGCTTGGTTTATAATTTATAATTCAAACTTGGCTTGGATTTAAATTTGAAATAATTCAAACTTGGCAAAATATTTTGGTCCAAACAAAGTTCAGACTCTTGAACTTAGTTTGAATCAATTAACCAAATGATTCAATTGGTTTGGATGTCATTTTAATTCAATGCACAAATAGAGTCTGAATTTGAATTCAAATCCATTTGAATTCATATAGCCAATGTTGGGTCAAACTGACTTCAACCATATGAGTTGACTTGGGAGTTCTAAGAAAAAAATGAATATTCAATTTGGAATCCTAGATCACAACATTTGATCGAACCAAATGAAAACTTGATTTGGAATCCAAAGCCTCTGCCTGTTGCAAGAATAAGGAAACAAGTCTTTACCTCATCATTGAATTATCGACCTTGCAGGGGGTATTCCCGTGCATTCATCCACCATTTTCTTTTGAAATATGTGCTATATTAAACACTCAAAATGACAGAAACATTTATTAGTACTTATGCAATACATATTTACGTACTTCCTTTATGTCAATGTGTCACATGCACATATGAAGTGAACAATGTTTGCTCTCTCTCTCTCTCTCATTCATGCATGTCAGTCCACACTACCTACATAGATTCTCCAAGAACATATTAAGTCATGAATTTAGTTTTTCCAGGGAAGTTAAAAGGACCAATATGTATTGAACTTTGAGCATAAAGTCGGATTTGCGGCCTCCTTGTACATTTATGTTCAGTGTGCTAAGGCTTTGGAAGAAGATCAATCTTGAATATAATTTGTTAATTTTCAAATTCAAATTGTGAAACATATGGTGAAACTCTATGAAACATATAGTGATACACTCTAGAACACGTGAAAACCTAGTAAAACCTGATAAGCAAAAATGTTTATTAAAAAACATAATATAAGTTTCATTATGTTCCACGAAAACAAACATATTGTTTCACTGTGCTTCATCGTGATCGACAACATATCATAATGTTTCATTACGTCCCAACATGCTTCAAACATAATACTACAAGTTTTTAGAAAAAACTCATTCTCCGCAAGTTTTCCTATGTTTTTTCGCGTACTAGAATGCATCACTATGTTTCATATATAGTTCAATCATATTTTGGAACTCAAATTTTTATACTTACCAAAATATATTTGGAAGTGATATTGTTTCAGTGTCTTAGTTGCAAGGAACATAGCAAACATATCATAAATTGGATTTGTGGTTCAAAAGTTAAAATAGATTCAAAATTTAAAATCATACAAAAATCATGAACATGTGTTCTATTGCTTGGGAGTGTGAGAGAGAAAGGATGAGAGAGGTTGCAGGAATCCCGGTCACTGCATGGCATAAAGGTAACGTCGAGGATGTCACATAATGGACTAATAAACAATAAGATTCACAAGAATACAAGCATATAGATATGATCGTGAAGTAAATGGATGGCTGAGCCATGCATGAGATATGGTGTGCACAACAGAATTGCTTTTCTCCCCTTTACCTCACTTTCATAATGTTCTCTGGAGTATGCCTTTTAGACATTCGGGCCAAATCAGTTCTCTGGACACTGCCAACCCGCGTCTCTCGCCCTATATAAAATGGAGGTCGCCACTCCGGAACTTGCTCAACCTGATTGCATGGGTCAAACCAGCCATGAGAAGTAGTTCATGCTGATCAATCTGGATAAAATTCAACCAGTGTAGATCAAGCAGGCTAGGTTCCCCCTCATCCACCATCATCTCTACAACCTCTCCACACGAACGAGACCAATCACAAGCTAGCTGCGAGCAATGGAGCACCAGATGTTCAACGACCCGTTCACGAGCAGCATGTCGTCACTGGAGGCGGACATCTTCTCCGGTGGACACCACCACCTCGCGCCGTCCCTGCAGTTGCCGGGCCTAGACCTAGACCACGACATCCCGGCGGCGCCGGCTGCCAACAACGCCACCTCCTCCGGCGGCTCGAGGTCCCACCGAAAGATGAGCCACAGCGCGTACGAGCGCGACAGCCGCAAGCAGCTCAACGAGCATTATTCCAACCTTCGCTCCCTCCTCCCCGACGATGATCATCACACCGTAATTAAATCGCTTAACTAAACCCAACTCGTTAATCTTCTCTGGGCTACACACATGATATTTTCCTACGCTACACACATGTGCGAGATTCCGTACTGAGCATCTGATCGATTTATCTTTCGCTGATGTCGCAGAGGAAGCTGGGCAATCCGACCATTGTGTCGCGGGTGATCAAGTACATCCCGGAGCTGCAGAAGGAGGTAGACGGCCTGGAGAAGAAGAAGGAGCAGCTGACGCGGGCCAGCTGCAGGCCGGGAGATGGCACGGCTCCTATCGTCTCCGCCACCTGCCTTGACGACAGGGAAATCATGGTCCAGGTCAGCCTGCTGAACACCATGGCCGGTGCGCTGCCCATGTCCAAATGCATCAAGGTGCTGGAGAACCAAGGCCTCTGCCTCATCAGCTCGTCCGCTTCGGCTTTTCAGAACAGGACCTTCTACAGCCTTCATCTTCAGGTACACACATGGATCTTCTGACTTAAATTCATGTTGCAGTCGTGTCATCGATTCTTACGATTTGATCTTAACCGTTGACGTTCCAGTATTATATAGTACTCCCTCTGTCCTATAATATAAGAAAGTTTTTGGCACTACACTAGTGTCAAAAACGTTCTTATATTATGGGACGGAGGGAGTAATATACTTGATGAACTAAACTCAATAAAGCACTTTTTTCTGCAACGTTGACTGAGGTGGATTCAGCTAAAGGGTACATACGAATTTCTGGACATTTTTTCAGGCCCTGCTATGGGTTATCAAATATCCACCATATAACTAATGCAATATTTATTCACTCTATCAAGGTAAACGACTTATCAACATTGTCAAATGAAAGTTCAATTAGTTTATTGTGCATGCTTCCATCCCACCACACCACACGACATTCAATAAAAAAAAGGTAACATAGCACGATGAAATGGTGAATGGTGCACTTTGCTTACCTTGACCGATAACATGTAACTAAGGTTCTGATGCAAGTCATCTGTATAATGTAGTCTAAGTGTCAAACGGATCACGACAAGTTTCTCCTACTGCAAACGGTTTCTCGGTTATAGCATTGGAGTTGGAGGATAAGGGAGGTTACATGTGCCCTCTAGCCATATGTAACATGGATTCGGTGCAAGCATAGTCCCCGCCGCCGCCCCGAATGTGAACTTGGGTCTAGGCCCATGCTGCGAACAGTGCAAGCATAGTCTTGTCGCAGAAGGTGGTTTTCGGTGTGGTGCTATCGAACAGTTTGCAACGACATTGGTCCATGGAGATGCGGTCGAGGGGACGGTGCGGAGGGCCCGTGCTGGATGTGGCAGTATACTGGTCGAGTTCACTAGCATCGTATCTGCCATTGGTGAAACATTGATCTTGACAATTTTAATGAGGCGGGCATGCCATTGCCAACACAGCCCACAACAGCCTGCTGCCGAAGAGACGAAGAAAGCGGCCGCCATGAACAATGGAGGAGGCGAGGAACAACGACATTGAGTTAAGGAGTAGATGAAGGAGTAGGACCGCCGGTACCGGATCTGGGAAAAGGCCCCGCGGTACGTGCTGTTGAAGGCGACTGCTGAGCATGTTGACACCAAGGTTTTGGTTACCGCTAGAAATTTCGATATTTACCACGGTTACAGTTTATTTCGATGCCCCGAGGTAAATGGGCATTTCAAGCAAAAAAATGATATTTTTTCAATTAAACGCTTAATGTATAGTAAATTACGGCTGCATCTCAATTATTTTAACATTATTTTTTCTGGCGTGGTGGTAACAACCTATTTCCATGTTCGAGAGATGTAACTGCTTCGAGGGCCCCTTCTCGCACTTTTCGTTTTTTCTTCAGTATACGTAAGAACCAAACATGGAAAATAAACGACCCAGCGGTCGAAACTCGCGACCTTACAGCACGCGCATAGAGCTGTTCTTGAGCAAGTTCTTCGTTACACTTGAAGACCGCCGTGCACTCAACGCTAAGAGGTCTAAAAGCGTGGCAAAGTAAACATGAATACCTTACGGTGATGGAATTAGTTACAATATTTATATGTTACTAGTAGCTAGTGTGTTCATTGTATTCCCTCCGTTTCTTTTTACTCCGCATATAAGATTTGGTCAAAGTCAAACTACACAAAGTTTGACCAAATTTACATAAAAATTTATGAACATCTACAATACTAAAACTATATAGTATGAAAATATGTTTGATGGTGCATCTGAATATATTGATTTCATATTGTGAATGTTTATATTTTTTAATATAAAATTAGTCAAACTCTATAATGCCTGACTTTGACCAAACCTTATACGCGGACTAAAAAAAAAAACGGAGGGAGTAAATGAGTACTGCGAAATATTATCTAAAAATTTCACTAGTGTTTTTAATTGTTGGAACACTAGTGGTGTCATATACTTATCTGGTAAAATGAGAGAAAATGGATCATTTGCCCCACTTTACTTCTAAATTTGATCATTTGCTTCCCAACCCCCGAGATTGACGGATGGTCCCTTCTAAATTTGATCATCCCCCCCCCCCCCCCCCCCCCCCCACCCTTGAGATTGATGGATGGGCCCGGGGCCGCTGGCCATTGAGACAAGCCCGGGGCAAATCTTCAAAACCCATGTAAAGTGGGGAAAATGATCTAAATCCCCGGTAAAATGAGTAGTGAGAAATATTGTCTAAAATTTTCATAACAGCGTATCTGCTGTGAAAGGTTTATGCAGTTTGCAGATCCTGGCCTTGTAAATTTGACTCCTCAAGTCAGCAGAGCTTCCAACATTTAATTAGAATTCATTGAAGTTGGACGGCTATATTCAACCATATAATCATTGGTACTCTGATAAATCCAAATTTAGCATATGTATTTCTAAACGTATTCACATCCGCCATTTTCTGAAAGCCTAGTATCATGAGAATTCAGCAATCAATTTGGCTCTAACTCTGCCATCACATGCGACGGTGTGAGTCCCAGTCCAATGTTAATTGACGGATCAATGCTCTCATACATTAAGACTGATGCTTGATTCTACATGGGCCTCTCTCACATGCCAATACATGATACCCTGCAATCCTACACAGGACTTGAAATGAACAAATCACCAGCACATATAACGTACACATTTTATTCCTACTGTCTTCCATCTTGTTGAGAGGTCTCAAGATGTGTGAACTTGCTAGTAGTAGATGTACATGTAAATATCCTTCCTAAGAGCATCTCTAGCAGACCCCATATCCTGCCCCGACCCGTAAAATAACCGTCAAAATGCGGGTCGGGGTGGGAAAACCTGCCCGATCAGACACCGCATTCGCGGCCAACACAAAAAAAAAATTGCCGGGCGCGGGAAAAGATCTCCCCCGACCTCTAGATTCACGGGTTGGGAGGACGACCCGAGCTCAGCCCCTATCCGCAGCGAGATTTGACGGGAGAGACATTTCCGCGCGGCCGTTCCCGCTCCCCCTCACCCTCCGCCACCATTGCCCCGCCACCTGACGCTCCGGTGCATCTTCCCCAGCCGTCCTTCGCCGCCATGGATGACTCCCTGCTGTCCCCCGTCAACTTCGAGGTCGAGCACGCTCAATCCCCTCGGGCGGATCTTGTCTCCGGCCATGTTGACCCCGCCATTGCCCAAGGTACCTCCGCGCCTGCCCGCAAGCGGCAGGGCAAAGTGGTCGTGCAGGGTGGGAATTCGGCTTCCCCTGCTGCGAAGGCCCACGCTCCGGGCGCCAACGCCACTGGGCGATCCCGGCTGATGGCGGAGAAGGTCGCCAAGGCCGCCAGCGTAAAGAGGAAGAGGATTCCGGCTACAAAGAAGCCGCCTCCTTCATCCACTCCCTCCGCCCCGGAAAGAGGTTCCCCAGCGATGCCGCTCAACGGTGCTGCTGCCACCGCAAGCGAGGTGTTTGACGAAATGGCCGAAAGGTATGCGTCTTCGGTCATGGCAATTTTCTTTGCATTTCTCCATTTGCGATAGCTCGTGACTTTTTGTCGTTCACTATAGCGGTGGTTCGAACAATGCAACTGCCGAGTTTGTGAACTTGTTGGACACCAACACAGTTGACATCGATCAAGCCTGTTCGCCGCATTCGACTACAATAAAACGGAGGGCGGCGTGGATGATCATGGTGGTGAGGAAGAATTGGAGGAGATCGATGAGGTGGCGTATGAGCAATCGCAAGCAAAAACTAGGAAAAGCCAGAGATCGAAGAACTACACGATCTTGGAAGATCAAATTCTGATCAAGGCATGGAGTGCGGTGTCTCTTGATGCATGCACGGGAACTTCTCAAACCGCCAAGAGGTATTGGCAAAGGATCTAAGATCAATACTTCCGGATAATGGCAAAGTACCCCAATAGGACTCCACGCACATTTCGGTCGCTTCAAGGGTGTTGGGATGTGATCAAGCCTATGTGCAGCCATTGGGTAGATTGCTTGGAGCAAGTACGCAATGCACCTCCAAGTGGAACCGTGGATCCGACTATGTGAGTTTGTTTTGCCTTTGTTCAAGTTGTGCATAAGCATATTGCATTATATGAAATGATTGCATCATTTCACTTTGTTCAAATTGTGTAGGAAAAAGTTGCCCAACATAGATACAAAGACATGGAAGCTTCGGAAGGCAAATTCTTCAAACTAGAGCATTGTTGGGACTTGCTCAAAAAGTGCGAGAAGTGGAAGTTGATCGACAAAGAATCCCCACTGAAGAGAGGTTCACTTAGAAACATGGATGAAGATGAGGATGATGATGGCCCAAGAAATTAGAACAAGCCCGATGGCAACAAGAAGACTAAGGAGAAGATGAAGAGAGAACATGAAGCATCGAGCTTGAGGGAGAAGATTGATGCCATGGTGCAATCAAAAGAATTGATGTTGTTGAAGTCGTTGGGAATCAAGAAAGAGTTGACCGAGAAGAAGGAAAAGGAGAAGCAAGAAAAGTGGCAATTGCTCAATGAAGAGGGGCTGCGCAAAGCGGCCATTGAGGAGAGAAGAGCTCGTGCCGCTGAAAACAAAGCCATGTCCAAGTTGCTCGCCGAAGAGAACAAGATCATGACAATGAACCACAATGACATGGACGACATCACCAAAGAATGGCATGATATGGCAAGGAGATAAATCTTAAAGAGGAGAATGGTTGCGTCGGCCAGTGCATGTCACTACTAGGGAAAAGCCTAGTAGTAGCGCGGCTTTAAAGCCTACTAGTAGTGCGTGTCACCGCACTACTAGTAAGGCGCTACAGCTATTCCTTAGTAGTAGCGCGTGCTACACACGCTACTGCTAATACACATAGCCGCAGCGTGTGTTGCTTCCAGCGCTACTGCTAATCCAACTAGTAGTAGCGTGTTTCCGGTCCAGCCCTACCAGTATACTTTTTTTTCATTTTTTTATTTTTAGTGTATTTATACGGCGTTATACAAATTTTGGTACAAAACCAATTATGAGTTTGTTATATCATTATGTCCATAACAGTGTGTGAAATGAAGGTGGATTAGGTTCAATTGGAGGCAGCATGTGTGGTGCATCTCAAAACTATACTACTAATCCAAACTTGATCTAGTTTGGATTAATAGTACTTTCGATTTGCACCACATGTTGCCTCCACTTGAATCTAATCTGCCAACACAACCTATTTAATCATCATCATAGTCATTACCACCAACACTAGCTATTTAATCATCATAGCCATAGTGTAGCACATTATCATATTCAAACTCATTCTAGCTACACCACTAACACTAACTACGGTAGCTATCTAATCACCACCAACACTAGCTAATAATAATCATCATAGTCATTACCACCTACACTGGCTATTTAATCATCATAGTCATAGTGTAGCACAATGTCATCTTCAAACTCATTCTAGCTAGCTAATCACTCCTGCTGCTCTCTCTCTCTCAGGTAAAATAGCATAAAACATGTGTAGCACTCCTGCTTCATCATATTGGAGCATGCAGATGAACCTATATCCTAATTAAGGGCTGGGCTACTGATTGCTGCCCCCTAGTAGTTCTCTGCGATCTTTCAAAATTTGCTCCAGTCTTTGACTATTAAGACTTGCTCGCTTCGAGAAACCATGAATGCACTAAAGTGCAATGTATGCAAAAGATGCACTGAGGACAAATAGTAAAAATCTTACCATCATTCCTAACACTAGTAGAAAAAGGGCATTTGTCCCGGTTCGTAAGGGCCTTTAGTCCCGGTTCGGGAACCGGGACTAATGGGTCGTTACTTATAACTCCCCCTTTTAGTCCCGGTTCTAACACGAACCGGGACAGATGGTCCTCCACGTGGCCGTTGCGCCGAGCCCAGGCAGGCGGGCCTTTGGTCCTGGTTGGTGGCACCAACCGGGATCAAAAGGCGATGTTTTTTCTTTTTTTTAAAGAAAAAGTGGGTGCTTTAGAGGTTTTGGGGGTTATTTTTAGGTTGTTATTAGCAGCTAATAGAGAGAAGTGTCCTCTCTTATATCTTCTTCCTTGGTTTACCAATGCAGGTGCTATGTTCATTTCACCCGCTGATATAATAACTCATGCATGCTCGCATCATACATCATCATATATAATAACAAGTCCTACTAATCATGCATCATCATACAACTTCTACTCGTTATTAATAATAAGTCATACGATCATCATCCTCATAGTCATCGAACCCAACCCTACATAATTGTTCTTAGCACATGATCATCAGTATCAGGTAGGACCTAAACACCCTTAAGGTAAAATAGCATAAAATAATATAGACCCTGACTCTCCATTATGAAGAATGGAGATCATCCTGTCTCCAATTCTTGCACTTCGCTGCCTTTTGCTTCCAAGAAGCTCCTTACGACTGTCCATACATTTTTTCCATTCTTTGATTGTCATGTCTCCACTTCTTTTAGAAACCCGGTATGGACAGTTCAGATTCGTAAGAAGACCTGGTTGTATGTTCAAAACATGAAGGCTACCGTGCGTATACATCAGATGAGGCACACAATCATTCGGGATTATCTGTTAAAAAACATAGTAATAACTTCGTAGTTAGCAATGATGTACTAGTTTTAGCAGTGTGCAAAAAGATGCACGGATGTCGTAATAGTAAAAAATCTTACCAGGGTATCTCCATGGTAGTTACCATAGTTCAACACGTGCACTAGTGGCACGTATTGACCATAATGTTGAGGAGTTCGATTGTAGACATTGTAATTCTCAAGATCAGTACAAAATGCGATCAGATGATTTTTCTCCCTATAAGTTAATTCGGAGCCATCGGTGTAGTGGGTTTTGTCTACCATCTTCCGCACATTCTTTGAAGAATGAAAATAAGCTTTCAATGAAAATAAGATGTCAACTATTTTGAAATAAACAATATAAATTACTTAATAACTATGTTAAGCTCACATGGGGAAAGAATTGGAGGTGTATCCACAAGGACCCAAATCGAAGGTCTGTCTTGCTCGATTGTAGGATCACCAAGATCCATGGTGACAAGCATACCCTCATAAAAACCATACATCTTGCAAAGTGCTTCCCAATTTTTGCAACCAAAATGGGTTACACTCTCAGCATTGTACAGCTTTACTTGAAAATCCACACCATGATGGGTCCTTAGGAGAATTTTTTTGGTTTCCATACTTTCATGGTCTTCAAAACCCATCCTCTCCAAGACATAGCGTCTTGCATAGCATGGGATAAGCTAGTCGAATTGGAAAAGATGAAAAATACACGTTAAAATAGTTGAAGTCGTGCTTAATTACAAAAAAAAACTATTGTCGTCGTTGCGTACCGTATGAAGATCGAAGGCCTCCTCGAGCTTAATGCTGAAGCGCCGATCTTCGTCCAGCTCAATGAACCTGTCGCACAAACCTCGGTCGTCGTGGCACTAGTCGCACTCCCCGGGCGGTTTTCGTCATCCGAGTACGACATTTCCGGCCTATGTTCATAATTCAAATATTAAACTAGATCATTATTATTAATCACGGGTTGACTATCGGTGATGGTACGTAGCTCCTCCTTTCATTCCTGAGTGCATTATTACACCAAATTGTCTAGCGCACAGGAATGAAGGAGAACTTTTCCAATATGAGCATTCAATAAGCAAAACCAAATCATAAAATAAGCAAAACCAAATCATAAAATAAAGTAGTATTCAAATTAGCATGCATTCAATTATAAGCAAAAGTACATCATCTCTTGGTGTCCGTACATCGTCGAATATTATCACTAATATAGCATCACTAATACAACTAGAACCGTAGCACCCGACGGGTATCGTCGTGGGCGGTGGACATCCAAAGATAAGGAATCATCACAGGATCATAGCTCCAATGAGATCCCTGAAGAATCTGCCAGGTATTGTCGAACCTGCCCTCCAATGCAACCATGTAGCGACGGACGTGCTCGTCCTCCTCGCTGACACGGTGACGTACCACCTCTGCGGTGTTCGGAAGCCTCGACACCGTCACTGGCCCACGCGACCGCCACCAAACAAGGATCGGGTCAACAATGGGCTGCCTCATCACCAACCTACGTCCCCCGGAAGGTAGCACCTCCCAATACCAGCCCGACGGAGCCCAGTCCCGAACATGGCCCTGATCAAGCAGGCCTCCATCGCCGAGTCGACGACGACGAGGATGCGGGATAGGCATCGCCGACGTTGATGCGAGAACTACTTCTATATATAGTTAAATAAAGTAGTTTTATTAATTAAATCAACTCGTTCAACTACTAAGCACTTACTATAAATAAATAAAGTAGTACTTACTAAAAACAAACTACTTCTATATATAGTAAAATAAAGTAGTTTATTAAATCAACTAGCTAGTTCAACTAAATATGAAGCACTTACTATAAATAAAATAAAGTAGTACTTACTAAAAATAAACTAGTTTAACTATAGTTCTATTATTTTTCTAACTAATTATATTAAACACTTTCTCTTCTTATTTTTTTTGATTTTTCCTCTATTCTAAATATGAACATATTCATAAATGACTTATATCATTCACAATTTTCCTATACATACACAATAAGTTGACAAAGAAAATACTATGAACAAAAAATCATTAAAATTCTATGAACAAAATTACGACAGGAAAAAATCATAAAAATTCTATGAATAGAAAGAAATCATAAAAATTTGACATATTCGATCTTTGCATATATATGAACATACAAACATGCATATTCAACAATAATATCACCAAAAAATCTATTAACAGAAAAAAATCTAACACAATATGAACAAATTAATTACACAATATGAAAAAAAATCTAACAGAAAAATCTATGAACTACACATCTAACAAAAAAATCTATGAACTACAAAAAAATTTAAAAAATATCTAACAAAATTAACTACACATCTAAATTAACTACTACTAACGTCAAATTAAATTAGTTGCTCATAGCGACGGCGACGGCGACGGCGAGGTGCGACATGGGGCGGGGCGGGGCGGCGACGGCATCGAGGCGGCGTGGGCCGGGGCGGCGCGAGACGGCGTCGGGGCGGCGCGGGGCGAGGGCTGGCTCGGGCAGCCTGTCGGCGTCGTGGATGGATTCGCCGCCGTCGGGGGAGAGCAGGAGAAGAGATTGAAGTGGGGATGGGCGGTTCTGAAATTTTCTTAAGTGCTACTTATATAGCAACGGCATTGGTCCCGGTTCGTGGCACAAACCGGGAGTAATGCCCCCCTTTAGTCCCGGTTGGGGCTACCAACCGGGACCAAAGGCCTCTTTTCAGCAGCCCAAATTGCGGGAAACAGAGACCTTTGGTCCCGGTTGGAGGCACCAACCGGGACTAAAGGTGGGTCATTGATCCCGGTTGGTGCCACCAACCGGTATCAATGCACCCGTCTAATTACTTATTTATTTTCTTTTATGATAATTCTTTTTGCTATTAAAGTTTGTAACAAAATTCTAATTACTTATTTATTTTATTTTATGATAATTCTTTTTGCTATTAAAGTTTGTAACAAAATTCTAATTACTTATTTATTTTCTTTTATGATAATTCCTTTTGCTTTTAATGTTTTGAACAGAATTCTAATTACTTATTTATTTTCTTTTATGATAATTCTTTTTTCTATTAAAATTTGTAACAAAATTCTAATTTACTTATTTATTTTCTTTTATGATAATTATTTTTTGCTTTTAATGTTTTTAACAGAATTCCAATTACTTATTTATTTTCTTTTATGATAATTCTTTTTGCTATTAAAGTTTGTAACAAAATTCTATATAATTTTAGTTTCAATAATACTAGAGGTTTATAAAAGCTTTTTAGTTGATTCCTTTAGTACCAGTTCTAAGGCTGTTACAAAGGCATTTTATTTGGTACAGGTTTTAAGGCTGGTGCCCCACGAGCACCTTTTAGTACCGGTTCGTGGCATGAACCGGTAAAAGAGTTTTTTAGTTGATTCTTTCTGCAGCTGTTTTTTAGTCCCACCTCGCCAAGCGAGAGGCACTCGTAGCGGTTTATAAGCCCTGAGTGCACAGACGATGAAGAAGAGGCTCAATGCTAACCTGCATGTTGCTTAGCTTCAAGCCTTGAGGAATAGGGTAGACTGCACGGAGCTATATGCAGTGCAGTTTACACTATTCCGAAAGGCTTGAAGCTAATTAATGAGCATTGCGCCTCTTTTTTATTTTTAATGACTTATTACAACTCAGAAAAAATAGAAAAAATAAATATAGCAGAAAAGAAAAAAACTATATAAAAAACTACTCAGAAATAAATAGAAGAAAAAATAGTTGTGATTAACTTTACTAAAAAAATGAGCATAGATGCGCTTATAGAGAGAATTCAACCTAAATTCATAATAAATTTCTACTAACTTCAGAGAAATTCAATATGAATTTAGGTCAAATTCCCTGTATAAGGGCATCTATTTTCACTTTGAGAGGAGCTCAACAAGGCAGAGAGGGAGGGGCTTATAAACCGTTGTGAGCGCCCTTCGGTTGGCGAGGTGGGACTAAACTCTGACCGCAACGAGGACCAACCCTTTAGTCCCGGTTGGTGACATGAACCGGGACTAAAGGGCAGCCTTTGGTCCCAGTTCATGCCACCAACCGGGACCAATGGTGGTGGGCCAGGAGCGAGGCCCATTGGTCCCGGTTCGTCCCACCAACCGGGACCAAAAGGTCCAGCCGAACCGGGACCAATGGCCCACGTGGCCCGGCCGGACCCCGGGGCTCACGAGCCGGGTCCAATGCCCCCATTGGTCCCGGTTCTGGACTGAACCGGGGCTAATGGGCTAACCCAGCCTAGACCATTGCCCCCTTTTATACTAGTGTAAATAGATGTGACCGTAGTTCAATACGAACACTATTGGTCGCACGTTTTGAGTACTAAGATTTTTAAGTCCAGGAAAATAATTTCTCTTGACAGCATCAAGATCCTCAAGCCATGAAACATAATGACTTATCTCCTCTCAGTTTAGTTCAGCCCCGGGACAGTGGACGGTCCTGTCTACCAAGCGCCGGATATGTTCGCTTGAATGGAAATAAGCTGTCAATAGAAATTAGTTGTCAACTATTTTTGAATAAACAATATCGAAGACATAAATATGGTTGAGAAACTCACATAATAATAGAACTGGAGGCGTCTACACATCGACCTAGATGTCGATATTACCTTCAATATCATCTTCCAGACGAATATCAAAGGTGATAACCATATCAGGCTCAAATGCATAAGCCTTGCATAGTGCTTGCCAAGTTTTGCATTCAAAATAGGTGTAGGTGTCTGCATTGTATAATTTTGCGTCGAAAGTATAACCATGCTCGGTCATCAAGTTAACTCTCTTTACCTCCATAGTTTTCATAGGACTGAAACCAATCTTATCCAAGACAAAAAATCTTGCATGGCATGGGATACGCTAGTAGAATAGTAAAAAATTAAAATTATAAGTTGAAGCAAAAGAAGAAGAAGTCATGCTTAATTATGAAAAAAGACTTGTCATTGTGACTTACTGTATCCACTTCTAAGGTCTCATCCAGCTTGATGTTGAAGCGCCTACCATAAACTAGGAAATTTCTGTCGCACGGGTTGCGCTCGTCTTTGCAGTATTCGCACATACCGAAATCCTTTTCATCGTCAGACATTTCCTATGTTCATAGTTGAAACATTAATTGAAAATCGATCATTTGATTCTCTTACTAGCAAATCCAGGGCACTAGATATTTCCTACATATTGTAACACAAGTCATGCTTAAATTCACGGAAAAATCTGGCATGACCTTTGCTAAAATAGGACATATCAAGCGCCTGAAATTTGCCGGAACGGAAATGAATCAACACTCCGGCAAAACATAGGACACTCGGAAATGAATCAACACTTCGCACATGAGCATAAACTGGTGCTCATTGCATTTCAATGGTTAAATATTGACAATTTTTTTGAATATATCTTATAACCCGAACACTTCATTTGGAGCATAACTAAATACCCTAGTTTTACTTTATTCAACACCGAGGAGTGGAGGAGGAGGTGGACTTTTAGCTCACCCACTCAGGTGTAGAGGAAGTAGAGGTAGCTCGGATGACAATCACTCCAAGGAGACACGACTCTATAAAGCATGCATATTCCACCGAGTAAAATTTTAATTAGATCATCAAATCTCATATAGCATTCTTTGATGACAAATTGATAATGACATAAATTCAACTAGTTCTATCAATTCAACTAGTTAAACTAAGCACTTACTAAAAATAAACTAGTTCTATTAATACCTAAATTTTCTTACTAAAAACAAACTAGTTCTATTAATTCAACTAGTTCAACTAAGCATTTACTATAAATAAAAATAATTAATTTTCTTACTAAAAAAGAGTAAAAAACTACATTATACAAGAACAGTAAAAAAAGTTTAGGGTTTAGGAGAGATAGAGGGAGGAGGGAGGAGGAGGAGGGAGGAGGGGCGGCCGGAGGAGGAGTGGAGGAGGAGGAGGAGGAGGGAGGAGGGGGCGGCCGGAGGAGGAGAGAGGAGGAAGGAGGGGGCGGCCGGAGGAGGAGGGAGGAGGGAGGAAGGGGCGGCCGGAGGAGGAGGAAGGAGGAAGGAGGGGGCGGCTGGAGGTGGAGGGAGGGGCGCGGTAGGGAGGAGAGGAGGAGGAGGAAGGAGAGAGGAGGGATTACCTCAGTGGAGGAGGAGGAGCAGCGGCGGCGGCGGCGGGCGACGAAAGTGGTCGGTGAACGGCGGCGGCGGCGAACGACGGGGGGAGCGGGGGAGTGAGAATGGAGAGGGAGTGGGGCGGCCGGTTGGGGAAGGTAAAGTTGAACTTAGCAGTAGCGCAGGATATGATAAACCGCTACTGCTAAGTTCAATAGCAGTAGCGCCCCTGCAATACAGGCGCTACTACTATACCTAATAGGGTGGCAACGTCGTGGCATTTTTAATGATAGCGCATTTTGTACCTAGCGCGCTGCTGCTAATTGTATAGCAGTAGCGCTGCTTATCCACACGCGCTGCTGCTAAGTAGAAGCATCGCCTTATTTTAAACCGCGCTGCTGGTAATATTTTGTGTATAAGGTTTTCCCTAGTAGTGTGTTACAGTGCCGTAGATGTTTTCTCTGCTCCATATGGTGGCAATGTCGATGATTTCGGTGCGGGAGTTGGAACAAGCGCCGGAGGTGGATTGGGTGGTGGCGATGAACTTCAAGATAGACTTGATGGCGCAGAGTGATGATCGACCAAGATGATGCCGGACGTGGTCGTTACTTTTGCAGGACCTTCTTTTGCATTTGTCCTACTAAACTGAAGTTTTTATTTACGCATAAACTGTGTTATATTGTTTGAATTTGATCTTATTTGTGAGAACCTATGTCAAATTCGAAAATTGGGCGTCTTCGGTTTGCGGGTCGAGCAGACCCCGCAAA
This sequence comes from Triticum aestivum, assembly GCF_018294505.1. Classification (NCBI taxonomy): domain Eukaryota; kingdom Viridiplantae; phylum Streptophyta; class Magnoliopsida; order Poales; family Poaceae; genus Triticum; species Triticum aestivum. The sequence continues at coordinate 801,284,030 of NC_057801.1, read as the reverse complement.
AAGTCGACCCGTAAAAAACTATATTCCGCGAATATTCCTTTATACGGGTCTGTTTGGGGGGTCTATGTCTGCTGCCGTCCGAGCCAGCCCGCAAAGACCATTTTCCGCAAACTGCAAACGCGTTTTGCGAGCCGGCCGGATGCGGGATCTGCTAGAGATGCTCTCATCAAAAAATACTCGAAAGTGTCACCGTCATCCAAAGCGGAGAGGCTGAGCCTAACAGTAGAACGGATGCTGCCGAGAGAAGAGACATGGAGATGCTACTACAAATATTCAGGTACCTTGAATATGAAGAAAAGAAGGCTAAAGATTCCGGTGGCCACACAAATTTTACACCCATTCGGAACAGACGATTAACCGTGCCTATATCGCATCTACGAAAGAAGCGTTCTCTTCTTTCTGCTAGCAAAACACATGGTGGAAAGGAGTTTGGCCTCGACCCACTCGAAATTTCCACCCACTGACGGATTGCTTAACTACATATTTACAAAGCCTAGGTTCTTCCTTAATTATTACCAAAATTTAAGTTTGGTCCTGAAGCTCTCTACCGAACATCCTTGGTCCTGAAACTCTACCGAATTCGGTCCCTCTTCTCATTGTAAGGGATTTTGTTGAAGGCATGGTGGCAACGGAGCTATTGAAGAATGGGAAATGCTTGACTTCAGCAGGCGGATTGCACGCGAGCGATCCGCCTCCTCCTGTGTGTGATGTGTGTCCTTTGCGCCTATTTCTGCTATTTCTTCTGCAACATCATGTGTGTTGCAAATTGTCTTCCGCAACAACACCCATATTGCAAAAAATTGAAGGAAGAAAAACTGCAAATATTTTCTACAACAACGTCTCTGTTGCAAAATTTTCTTCTGCAACAACACCCATGTTGTAAAAATAGTGAAGAAAAAAAATCCGCAACATCATCTATGTTGCAAAAGGTTCATGTAACATATGTTTCGAATCAAAAGTGATCGAGAGTCTTGATAGATGGTTACAGGCCCCTTTAATATGCCCCGAAGAGACACGACGATCCATCGCAAGGAGGCGTCGGTTCCAGGGAATCGAAGGGAGGCGTCGGTTGCAGGACAAACCGCAACGACGGTTTGGGCAAGGGGTGATTTTCCCTAATTACATAATTAGTTTTAACACTCCCCCTAATCTATGCTTGACCATGTAGAATCATTTTCACGATTGTCCGTAAAGCTCTATCATCTCAAAATATTCTCCTTCAAAAAGTTCTTCATAAAATCTTTGATGAGATCCTGAAACATATACTCAAAAAAAAGATAGCATAATGTGATGTCATTTAAATAAGGATATCTCAAGAAGAGACTCCCCCCTGACACCTGCAAGTCCCTAAGTGGTCGCATACCAATTCCATGAGCACATTTCTAAAATGTTGAATTTGGTAGAGACTTGGTAAATAAATCAGCAAGGTTGTCGCATGATTTGACTTGCAGAATGCTTATTTCCCCTCTTTTCTGAAGATTATGGGGGAAAACCCATTTACGAGAAATATGCTTGGTGATATTACTCTTGATGTATCATGTTTGCATCTGTGCAACACAGGCCGCATTATCTTTATAGATAATAGTAGGTGATTCTATCAAACCAATTCCACATGACTGTTGTATGTGGTTTATCATTCTGCAAAGCCATACACATTCGCATGTTGCTTCAAATAATAAAATTATTTCAGAATGATTGGTAGAAGTTGCCACCAGAGTCTGTTTCGAAAAGTTCTATGATATAGCAGTGCCACCATGTAGGAACATGAAGCCGGTCTGAGATCTGGCATTATGGGGATCAGACAAATAGCCGACGTCTGCATATCCAATCATATCACAGTCCTGATTTTTCTGGAACTGGAAAAATAGACCAAGATCCTTTGTGCCTTGGAGGTATCGAAAGATATTCTTCACTCCAGACGAATGACGTTTGGTGGGAGCTGCGCTATATCTAGCAAGTAGATTCACTGCAAATGCAATATCAGGTCTTGTGCAATTTGCAAGATACATAAGCGCTCCAACGACACTGAGGTATGGAACTTCAGGTCCCAACACCTCTTCTCCATCATCCCTTGGTCTGAACGGATCTTTCTCCACGTCTCGAGATCGAACCACCATGGGAGTTTTAGATGGATAGGATTTGTCCATATTGAATTTCTCCAATATTTTTTGGATATAGGCAGATTGGTGTACCATGATTCCCGAGGGAAGGTGCTCAAGTTGGATGCCTAAGCAAAATTTGGTTTTACACAAATCCTTCATCTCAAATTCCATCTTTAGGTGATTGCGTGCTTCATCAATGTTTGGTGTGCTGCCGATGATGTTGAGATCATCAACATACATAGAAATGATATAAAATCCTGTAGAGGACTTCTTGATGAAGACACATGGGCAATCATCACTATTAGAGTAACCTTTCTGAAGAAGGAACTCACTCAGTCGGTTGTACCACATCCGCCCCGACTGTCTTAAGCCATATAATGACTTATTCAGCTTTACACAATACATGTTGCGTTTTGCATTTTTATTCGGGACAGAGATTCCATCAGGAACCTTCATACATATATATGTCCGAATCTATTGACCGTAAAGATATGCGGTCACGACGTCCATCAACTGCATAGATAGACGATTTTGCACTGCCAAGGATATGAGTTATCGAAAAGTGGTTGCACACTCATTACTGGAGTATATGTTTCAGTGAAATCAATGTCGGGTTTCTGCGTGAAACCTTGTGCTACGAGCCTTGCTTTATATCTTCCGAACTTGAAGTTCGGTCTCATGGGTACGTGGATCAGAGGATGAAATGGCATGAGGAGTCCAATCAATTTCTGGGCATTCTTTTTGGTACTTGAAATCTCCCCCTAATGCCGGAAAATGTTCCTCATTAAATATGCCATCAGCGTGACGGGCTGTGAACTGATCCCCAGTCAGGGTTTCCAGGTACTTGATAATCGACGGTGATTTGTACCCAACATAGATCCCCAACTTCCTGTGTGGGCCCATAGATGTCCACTGTGGTGAGATCGGGATGTATGCATCAAACTTACGCAGATGGGAAATGCTAGGATGATTTCCACGTACCAATTCTAGAGGGGAAGAACTATGATATGCAGTTGGCCTCAATTGTATCAAGTCAGCAGCGTGTAAAACAGCATGACCCCAACAAGAGGTTGGCAAGTTTCAATTCGTCAACAAAGGTCTTGCAATGAGTTTGATCCTCTTAATCAGTGCTTCGGCCAAACCATTTTGTGTATGGACATATGGAACAGAATGTTGAACTTCAATCCCCAAAGCCATGCAATAATGATTGAAAGCACTTGAGGAGAATTCTGCAGCATTGTCCATTCGAATTGACTTAATTCGACTTTAATGGGCTGGCAACTTAATGACTTGCCTCATTATCTTGGCAAATGCATGGTTCCGTATGGACAGAAGGCACACATGTGGCCATCACGTTGATGCATCAATCAGAACCATGAAATACCTGAAAGGTCCAAATAATGGCTGAATGGGACCACAAATGTCTCCTTGAATACATTCAAGGAACTGAAGTGGTTCAGCTTGTATTTTGAGGTGCGAGGGCCTCAAAATTAGCTTTTCCATGGCACAAGATGTGCACGCAAAATCTGAAGATTGAGGAAATTTTGACTCAAGCATATTATGACCAATGGAATTGCTAGTAATTTTTCTCATCATCCCGACTCTGGGATGTCCTAGGTGATCATGCCAGGTTTGGAATGCGTTAACATTCTAAAAAATTAATCTGTATGCAACATGTTCCACGGGTTTGATGTACGTATAGTACAAACCAGATGATAGAGAAGGAATTTTCTCATGTACCTTATTGCCATATCCGTGATCTTTAGTAAAGAGTAGATACTCCTCTTTGTTGTCTTCATGGGTTTCAATGTGAAAACCATTCTTACGGATATCTCGGTAACTGATCAGGGTACGTGATGAGTCGGGATACAATGAAGCATCCTCAATCGTCACTTGTGTACCGCTTGGGAGGGTGAATATGGCACGTCCAGTACCAACAATCACTGTATCGCGTCCAGCGGTAGTTAGAATATCTCCATTCATCTTTTTAAGAGTTTGGAAATATTTCATCTCCCTCGGTATGGAGTTTGTGGTACCACTGTCCACAAGGCATAATTCCTCTTCCATCGGATTGTCCCCGTAGAAAACTATATAAAACAAAGAATTTTCAATAAGAAAAACTCATGGTAATATATAGAATACAATCTTTATTATATCAAATGTGCTGATACAATACAATATAAAGACAACAACAACCTTATGTTCTTATTACAATCATCACAAATGGACATAATTAAGTAGATCACTAGGAGATTGAGGGACTAGTCGAAGTCGCCAAACACGTTGTTTGCGGTGTACTCAATCAACGTGTTCTCCGTTTCAGCAGTATCCTTAGGCAGATAAGGAATCATGGTGTTGCTCGGTCCAGGAGGAACATCGTGCGAACCACCGGCTTTTTTTCCGCTATGTCGATGAAGGTTGAAATTGGCTTCAAATCTTTTCACTTGAGGTGCTTTGCGTCCCTGAGATTGCTGATACAACATACCTAGATGCTTGGGCATTTTGCACTTTTCAGTAGAATGCGTGTAGCATCCACACTTGTTGCAAAGCTTGGATTTATCAAACCTAGGCTTTGAAGTGTCTTTTCCCTTTCCTGGGTTTCTGGGTCTCCTGTTCCCATGGCACTTTCGCTTATGCTCGAAATTGGATTGTTTACCCCGAGAGGTACCATTAAACTTTTGTCTATTTGCAACATTCAGATGGACTTCAGGTAAAGGTTGTGCCCCAACTGGGCGCTGAGAGCCATTCTTAGCGAGTAGGTCATCATGCTTTTCAGCCTGAAGTAACATGTGAATAAGCTTGGAATAGACAGTGTAGTTACGAGCATGGTATTGCTGTTGGATGATCCTATCTGAAGGGAGCATAGTAGACAAAGTTTTCTCTATCTTCTCCCCCTCAGTAGGTTCCTTCTCACAAAAGCGTAGTTTGCAACATATCTTATGAACAACATGATTGTACTCACCAATGGACTTGAAATCCTGAAGACGGAGATGAGTCCAATCATGGAGTGCTTCTGGCAGGTCTGCTGCCTTCTGCTGTTCATACCTCGTTTTGAGGGCCAGAAACAGAGTACTAGGAGATAACTCCTGTAAACACTCAGACTTGAGATCTGGATGAATATGGTGCCTTATGACGAATAAAGCAGCATAGTTCTGATGTTCTGTCAGCGGCGTGGCCCCAGCCGGGAGAGGAGAGTCTCCGGGGGTTGTATGGCACGCGCTATCCCACGTGACGCAAGACTGATCTTGATGTCCATAGCCCATGTAGAGTAGTTGTGTCCATTGAGGGCAAACTCCTCAAACTCTTTGGTAGTCATATTTGACTACATGGGAAAACCAGAGATAATTAATTTACAGGTGGTAAATTAAAAACCATCATGGTTCTTTAATAAGAATGCAAAAATTTGATACTCAAGTGTAAACTTAAAAAATTCTCAACCTCAACTGTGTGAACATAACACTTTGAAGATCACTTAGATTTCACAGTAATAGGCTACATCACCATTACCTTGTGTATGCTACAATTCAGATATAAGGAATACTCGTTGGAGGTAATCGCTTGTCGAGAATGACAAAGCGTACACCTCACAGTGAGAGGGGATAATCTGCAAATGAGCAGTAGATGCCAACTCATTACCTTCTGATTCCAAATATAATGAGGGAGAAATATTCAAAAATTTGCAAGTTTAGTGTGCGGGAGAAGATGATCTCGATCGCTAAAACATGTTCAAGAGAACTTGATATGTGGTAAACACATGGAACAAGTCATTCTTCCCAGATGAAATCCGGTACTTTATTTATATTATCAATCCATTACATAATATAAACACACTAATAATTACACAAGTCCTAGTCAGATGTAATCTAGAACTGGACTAGATTGTAAGTAGCAGTCAAACTAGGTACTAAACAGAGTCTAAAATTGCACAAATACAACAATTAGTACTACTGTTAATAAAATAGAGAGAAAAAGGAAAAATATGAATCCAAGCCAGAAGGAGGCGGCTGGAGGACACAACAGGCGCCTGGGCCTGGGCCTCCTTTGGCCAGCCCACCCGCAGCCCCACCGCATAAGAGGAGGAAGCGGCAGTTACAGATAAGGGTCTGAGACCCGAAGCCCGCACCTCCCGCTCGATCCCCTTCCCTGCACGGCGCCGGCGACTGGAGTGGCCGCCACAGCCCCTCGCGGCGCCGGAGGTCACCGGCGTAGCACCAACGACCCTTCCTAATCCGAAGAAGACGCGATGACGACGGGGTCCGGGCGAGCACTCTCTGGTGCGGCGCTGGCGAGGCCGAGGCTCGCCGGAGCCCACGAACCGGGGGGGGGGGGGGGGGGGGGGGGGGGGGGGGGGGTGGTGGCTGGGGCGGCGGTTGATGGCGGCGACAACGCGCCCGAAGAGATGCCCGTAGCGTCGTGCCGCGCGGCAGCTCGAGCCCGCTGCCGTCTCCTGCTGAAGCGGGGCGTTGGCGTTGGCGTTGACGCCCTCCATAGGGGCGCTCGGACCGGCCACAAGCCATCGGTCGAGCACCTTGTTCACAGATGGCGCACGCGCAGCAACGCCAAGGCCGTGCCTGTGGGCGTGGCGAGCACCAGGAGCGACGCGTCTGTCGACGCCGTGGCCGCGTCCAGCAGCACGGTGACCACCACGGGCTCCACGTCTAGTGGCGCGGTGACCATAACGGCCAGCGGTGCAACGGCCGAAACAACCAACGGCCTGCATCCTGCGACGGAAGCGCCGGAGGCCACCAACGTCATGGTAGTGATGACGGTAACGACGACCGTCCTCACGGATCAGGCGGAGAAAGAAGAAAACAAGGCCACGCATCTCACCGGCGGCGAGTGCTCCCTCTCTTCTCCTTTCTCTGTTGCCTTTTTCGCTCTCGCTGGCTGTTCTACGTGCGTGATAACGTGTTTCGAATCAAAAGTGGTCGAGAGTCTTGATCGATGGTTACAGACCCCTTTTATATGTCCCGAAGAGACACGACGATCCATCGCAAGGGGGCATCGGTTCCAAGGAATCGAAGGGAGGCGTCGGTTGTGGGACAAACCGCAACGACGGTTTGGGCAAGGGGAGATTTTCTCCTAATTACAGAATTAGTTTTAACAACATAAACGTTGTTGCCAAGGATTTCTGCAACACTATCTTTGTTGCAATGATAAAAAGTGTGTTGGACGCTGGATAGCTCTCCGTTAATGGTTGTCGTATCCGCCAGCCGACCCGTGGCGCGGCCCATTGTAATAATAGCAGAAAAATAAAGAATAGAAACAAAAATACTCCAGAAATGTTATTGGAGTTTCTTGAATTTCAAAGAAAGAAAACTCCAGCCATGCATACGTACAGTACTCGGAGTCGGAGACCTTGGGCAGTTTGGGTTGTAGACGGACTCCGGCCACAACCTCCGAAGCCTATTTCCGTGCGCTACTCCATAGCAACCCAAGCCAGACTCCATCTTATACGTAGTATATTGGATTGGATACAAATAGGACAATATATTAGGGCACACCGCACACACGTACGCTAATGTGGCCGGCATAGCCCTGTCCTAGCTGCACAGATGAAACGGGCGGCGTCTTCACTTCCGCTCCACGATGACTTGCTCCTCGAGATCGTCACCTGGCTCAAAGACGACATGGCGGCGCTCTTTCGGTGCGCCATGGTGTGCAAGCTGTGGCGTCGCCTCGTGGCAAATCCCTCCTTCCTCCGGCGCTGTTGGCCGGAGGACACGTCCGCCTCAATCACCGGCTTCTTCACGAGGGAGCAACGCCCTGGACAAGGGGTGGGGGCGCCGTGCTTCGTCCCTGCGCCGGGGTCGGCGATGGGCCGTGGTTGCCATGCCCTTACCACCTTCGTGCAGCCTACCGGCCAGAAGTTAGATCACGCGGAGCCGCTTGTCTCACGCCACGGCCTCCTACTCGTGCGCCTTCCCTCCCATGGCTCGAGGGTCGTCCACCTGGCGGTGTGCAATCTGCTCGTCGGCGAGTGCCACGTTCTACCACCTCTAAAGTGCGGCAAGGTCGACCCCCTTCACTTGGACTGGAGTGGGTACGCTATTTTGAGTGGTGTGGATAGCTGCTCTTACAACCAGCAGCCACCACCGAGCAACGATGCGTCGTCCTTCAAAGTGGTAATCATCGACCTGGACTACAATCTCTACACGTTCGCATCTGATAAAGGGAGCTGGAGCACGGCGAGCAGATGCTTCGGCGATGAGGCTACCAGCAACTATACCGCGGTTTATCATGGCCCTGCCGTCGTGTGCCGCGGCACGGCACACTGGCTCTTTTACGAAGGGATGATGCCAGGTTTATGCATTGTTGGTATGGAAGCTAAGACGGGCCACATCACCTTGACAAGGATCCCCTTTGAGATGGACGACATGAGATATCGCCCGTGCCTTACCCTCTCCACCGATGGGACACTTTCGCTAATCTATATCGAAAGGGAAGATGCCCGGGTACTTATCTGGGAAATTTTGGACGAGACTACAAACTGCCTCTGCACTCGGAGTATCGAGTTACAAGAACCAGGCAAGAAGCTTACTCAAAGCATATCAAGCTTGCACATGTTAGGAGAAAAGTACGGGACGATGATTGCCCAGGGCAGTAGTTTGTGCGTGTATGTTGTCGACCTTGAAACCGAGACGGTGGAGGAGCTGCTAGATTGGCCTAACCGTCATGCTAACCGTGTGGATGTCGTGCCATTGCAAATGAGTTGGTTGACATTCTTCCTTTCTCGGCTTGGTAGTCGGTAGCCGGGGACGATGCTAGAAGACATTACATACCATCTTGTGATAGTGAGAATTTCCTCCCATTACTTAGCAAGGAGTTATTTTCAATAAGGAGTTACTTAGAAATAAAGTGTGTTTAATAATTAATCGTCTTCTTAGAAATGCATATGAGATATCTTCAAAGTTTATTCATCCCCGCTGTTAACTTGTTTATTAAGTTCTCTGCCCAAAACGTATAGCATTTGGTAAGTACTCATGAGTACTAGCGGTCGTTATAAGCCACTCATGAACTGCTCAACTAATTGTTTCAATGAAATAAGGAAAACACTTAAATCCATCGGGCTGATTTCTGGAAAGAAATCAGCCGCCTCGTATGCATGCGACGCGTCCATCCAAGTTATGCACCGCTCCGTCAACTGCCCAGCCACCACATACCGCATCTCTCCTCAACTAACCTTCTCTTGAGTCTTCACGTTCTTCTTCCCCCCGCTCATTGTTTCTTTTCCACACGAACACCATGGCTGCCGCTAGCTTTGGTGTGATCCCTCTCCTCCAGACCGGTGCATGTTTGTAAGACGGCGTAAGTTTTTGCTGCAAGCCTGTTGTGGGCGAGCGCAGGGGTGTTGCGAAGGCCGCCGATGCTTGCCATGGTGGCGCTACTGCATGCAAGGCGTGCTGCGAGAGGGCATCAGTGTGGTTAGCATGGTCGCCGGGTTGCTACAAGGAGTCGCAGGTGCTCCACCGAGCCGCACGATGCGTGATGGATGATGTAGGGTGGAATCCTAGGGTGATGATCTTTCACGTTTGGAGTGGGATCCCTCGAAGAACACGACGAACACGGGGAAGAACGGGGAGAAATCACAAGGGGAAACACTCAACAACAAGTCCAATCACACATCCACTAAACAATCAAACACACAAGGTCCACAAGGTACATGAACAACAAAGAGAAAGATACAAGGTAGAGTTCATCCCAAATCCAAAGGAAATGGGGGCTTGAATCCTAGAAGGATCTTCCCACAAAGGGGGTCTTGAATCCCTCGGGATCTTCTCACATGGAGGTCTTGAACTCCATGGGAGTCGTAGTCTCTCTCTCTCAAGAGAAGAGGTAGGAGCAAAGCTCACCTAAGAATGAGCTATCATATTTGCTAACCCTAGAAAGGTGGGGAAGAAAGAGTATATATAGTCTAGGGGCGAAGGGGTACAAGGGCTGCGGCCCCAAACGAAGTCAACACACAGGCGTCGGACGTCCGGATGTCACCGGTCGTCCGGAGGCTCGAGAGGGTCCGGACGTCCGGGGGCCTTCGGACTTCCGTGGATTCGGCTCGGGCGCACATCGGTCGGACGTCCGGAGGCTTTCGGACATCCGCAGATTCCATTCGGGTGCCCAACTGCCGGACGTCCGGAGGGCGTCGGTCGTCCGTGGCCTGGGGAGTCGCCGGACGTCCGGTGGCTTCCGGTCGTCCGGCCACTGGGGACTCCGCAGCTCCGTCTTTTTCTGTCTTCTCTTCCAGGCTTCCCTCGCGGATGGTGTAGGTGTTCCTTGGCGCTTGTACTCCTCCTCGTCGTCCGTGAAGCTCCGGCAATACCTATGCATGCACACGAGTGGAGTGTCAAGTAGTATACCATTCTCGAAGGGGTCAAGTGAACACGTGTAAAGGAGAAGATTCACCTTTATGTATGAGAAGTAGAGGACGCACGTGTCACTTGCCAAACGGACTCTTGACATGGTGATGACCGTAGGATGCTCCGCATCATCCCCTCCCCCTTGGAAAAGATCCGACCTCGGATCGAAAACCAAATCACCATGGGAAAGAGATGGTGGTGCCATGTCGAAGTGGTCGATCACCAAGCACTCATCGTCTAGTAGCTCCAAATGGGCACTCTCCAATGTCGCACCGTCTTGTGATTCCTTCAAAAGGAGCAAATGGAACAAACACTTGGAAAAACAAATGTGGTTAGCGTTAGTGCAAAACCAAGCATTCAAGAGGTGATTCACCAAACAAGTGTCGTCATCAAGCATAGCAAATTGTGTGACAAAGGATTGTGACATGGCATGTAATCGCAAAAATTGAGCACAATCAAAGATATCATGGGGACAAGCATGTAAATGGGAGGTAGAGATGCAAATATGTGTGTCAAGAGAATAAGCATCTACCTCAAGGTCATAGCTAGCATTCACAAATTGCTCAATGAAAGGTCTATGGTAGGCATAGGAAGTATTCACAACACCAAATAAAATGAAGTGTCTAAACACATGGGTCAAGTGCAAGACAATCCAAGCATAATGTGCATAGGGTGTATTGAATATATTGTGGCACTCAACACAATATAAAGAGCAATTGTTCATCAAGTGTGAGGCAATCAAGTTAATCATGTGACAAGCAAAGGGACATGGCATATGTGAAGAAATGACATTGGTGCAACCAACCATATGATAGTAGCAAGTAGTCCAAGAATTGGATGCAACACACAAGGTATATATATCATGAAGCATGGAAATGTGGCAATCATGGGTGAAAGCAATATGTCGAACATGCGTGCAAATGGTGCAAGCAATACATGAAGTATGATCCACAATATCCAAGCTCAAGAATGATGTCACCTTGAAGATGTGTCCTTGTGCATTCTTCACAATGCCGAAGTGGTAGGAAATGTGGTGTAGAAGCGAGCCGTGGTAGAATGTAAGAGGCTCGCTCTCAAGAGCTCGAATGGTCAACTCACGTGAAGTGGAAGTCGACACAAAGTCCAAGTATCCTACACAGGTACAAAACAAGACAAAGAACATATGCGCATGGTAGATAAACACATCATCCATCATGATAGTTCTCTTCTCTTGCACATAACCATTAGAAGCACAAGTGCATGAGTAATATGATGCAACAATGCCAATATTCAAGGCACTAGGTATATGATGCAAATAGATAAGACAAGCATGCTTCACAAGGAATATGTCAAAATCTCCAAACATATGTGAGAATGCTATGGGGGCAATCTCATGAGCAAGATTATAAGCATTGTTGCACTCAATACATGGCAAATCATCTAGCATGAGAGAGGCAACACATGGAGATATATGACAAAAAGCAATATGAATCATGTGCAAAGCATATAGATGGTTGTCATCAACCGCATGAGATGAGCAAGTATGAATCATGGGTGATGCAACATAAGCAAGCATAGTAATCAAAACGTGTAAACTAGTGGAGCGAAGATGCAACACACTAGAGTAAATCATGGCAATCATGTCATGTGAGCAAATAGTAGGCATAGACAATGCACATGACATAGAGCAAGCACGAACACAAACCAAGATGAAAGTGTCATCATAGGAATGGTGCACAAAAGGAACATGGCAAGAACAAGCAATATCTCCACCAAGCTTGCAAATACACATACAAGTACTAGAATCAATCATCATGTGTAATGCAAAGTATGGGTCGCAAATGCATGTCAAAGGCATATGAATGAGCATATCATGCAAAGTGAACATGGCAAGATGGGCATATGATATGTAATGAACAATAACCCATAGCCAAGTGAGGGCCATGTAGAATGAATGCACGACGTCTTTACGCGAAGAGAGCGGTGGGAAAGACAATCCATGGGATCCCAAGGCATCATTGCTCTCTAGAGCTCGTTTTGTCAACTCGTGGGATTGCGAGGTTGACAAGTATTCATGGGTACCTACACAAAATAGACACAAACCAAAGAAATTATGCGCGTGGTAAATGTACACATCATCCATCATGATGTGTATGTGCACGTGTGAGTTAGCACAAGATAAGAAATGCTCAAAGAAATTTGATGCATGGTATAAGAACATGTCATCCATCATGAAAGAATAGTTATTTTGTATGACACGATGGGGATGCAAATTGAGCATGCAACTATATGGCACATTAATAGCATGTTTATTCATGGGGAGCATATGGTGCACACAAGTATGGGGATCATGCAATGAATGGGATGTATCAAATTCTCCTAACATGTATGAGGAAACTATGGGGGTCTCCTCATGAGCAATAGCAGAAACATCATATGGAGAAAATGGACAACATCCAAAACAATGCATATCCGAAGCTAGGTGGGCATGGCATGGCATATGAGATAAATTATGCAAAGGGAGCATATCAATATCATCACAAGAAAAACAAATGCCAATAACCATGGGCTTGTCATCTATGCCATAAGTGCAAATTGGGTTTATTTTAAGGGCATATGCATAGTCACTATGAAGAGATTGCAAATATGACATATGATTGATCTCATGCATAGCATATGACAAGTCAAGCGGATTAGCAAACATGATGTGACCTAAAGAATTGTCACAAGAAATCCTATGTAACATGGCATCACTACTAATAGATTCCACATGAGAATCATCATATTCATCATAAATGGGCAAATCATCACATGGGGAAATCATACTAGCATGAAGCAAGGTACTAGGTGGATCAACATCATGCAAGCAATCAATGTCAAGAATGTCCACTAGTGGGACTAGAGCATCACCTTCACCTATGTTACCTTGTTCATTCCACTCAAGTGTTGTAGGTGAGGTGGGAAAGACCAAACGGTGGTCATCTTCATCTTGATGGAACCATGTGGGGGGTGCATCATATTCCACCATGGCCATCGGTTTGTCCAAAGGGAGGACAAAGTCGTCGAGGGTCGGCGCGTCATCATAAATGGGACCTAGCACCAAATGAGAAGGCACAATAGAGGTAGAGGTCAAGTCGTTAGTGTTGAAAGTGGCCTCACATGACCTATCAACTATCTCACTCTCTCTATGTGGTGGTTCACTCACTCCCTCAAAATAGGTGCACTCAAACTCATGTATGGTGGAGTCACTCATCTCACTCAAGTGGTGGGGGTTGTGGCTCTCCTCACATGGGATTTGTGGCAACACATCATATATGGGGCTAGTGGTGAAGTCACTCTCACTCTCAATATGGTGGCAAAAGTCACTCAAGTCATCATACGTCGCCGTGGTCGAGGTGAAATACTCAACCATCTCATCGCCGTCGCCATGGATGAAGGCCGAAGATGGCACATAATCACTCTCCTCCATGACCGAGGGGAAAATCCCATGCTCGATCATCTCGTCATCGTCGCCGTGGATGAAGGCCGAAGATGGCACATCATCACTCTCGCCTCCTAAGATGGAAGCATCATCCTTGCTCGCCGCCTTGTCGCTCGCCTCCAAAGGTTGGTCCTTGAAGGTCTCCGTAGTCGTACTCGTCGCCGCACCATCTTGAAAAAGAGTCAAGGTGGACTCGGCATCATCAATGCCACAAAGAGGGATGGCGATGAAGTCAAACTTGGGAGCATCATCTTGTAGCTCGTCTGGCTTGGACATCTTGGTGGTACTAGCCTCATGCTTATCGTAGAGCTTGGTCGCCGCGAAGTTTGCTTGGGGTGGAGAAGTCTTGGCCTTCATGAGTTCTTGTTCCGCCTTGAGAGCACCAATGTAGTAGTCGTCGATGGACTTGTAGTTCTCGAGGAAGATAGTCTTGGAGATGTCGTTGTTCAATCCCATCATGAAGTGGAACTTCATCGAAATGGGGTCGTCCATGCCGGCTCGTCGCAAGGCAATCTTCATCTCCTTGAAGTATGCGTCGATGGACTTGGATCCTTGGATGGTGTTCTCCAATTGGCGTCGAAGTTGTTCCGTGTAGGTTGGAGGCACGAACTCTCGCCGCAAAGCTCTCTTCGTCTTGGGCCAACTCATGACGTAGTACTCCGAAGGTGTGTGAAGCCACCATGCCAATGCATAGTCGTGGAAGTTTCTTGTGGCGCACTTCACTTGATCTTCGGAAGGGACTTGATGTAGCTTGAGGTAGTCGTCCATCAAACGCTCCCACTCGAGGTACTCCTTAGGTTCTTGAGTTCCATAGAAAGGAATCGCGTGGTCGATGTCGAGGTCGTAGTAGCTCGTGGAAGTCGCGGACTTGATCTTGGGGAGCTTCTCTTGAGCGTAGTCTTGGGGTGCTTGTTGGCGAAGATGCCGTATGTCTGTAGGCGAAGATGCCTTGAAGTCGCTTGGCGAAGATGCCAAGGGAGATGGTGAAGTCATTGAGCGGTTGTTGATGTAGAGCTCTTGACCTTCACGTTCTTGATGGTGATGGTGTCGATGCCGATGTGATCTTGCCGGAGATGGTAGCTTGGAAGAATGTGCTCTTGAGCGTCTTCTCGAAGATGAGGAAGATCTCTTGTAGGACTTGATGAGGGCTTTGATCTCCTCCATTTGAGCTTGCATCTTGGCGTCGGAGTTGTTGTTCGTGGCATCGAACTCGTCGTTGTTGTTGTAGACCGATTGTGAAATGCCTTGCCTATCCATCACAAGAATCGAGTAGAGGTGAGTAGGAAATGAGATAAACAATACCAAGTTACCTTTTCCCAAAGTTGAGGATGTATCCCGTTTCACTCAATGTGAGATGAAAGAATAGTGGAATTGGTACTGGACTTGTTCACTCACACCTATCAAGTAAAGCTTATGGTGTAGCTCGGTGAGGATAGTGGCACAAAAAAATTGATGCAAAATGTTAGCAAGAGTCAATAATGTTGAAAGAGATTCACAAATTCGCAAGTGAAACAAGTAGACCAATAGCAATATGTGGCACACGGAAACACACACACGGATAGATAAATGGGGTCGTGCAACCAAGGAATGAGCACAAAATGTGGAATCCACGGAAAACGCTCTGTTGCACAACTCAAGAGAGACGCTAGCACGATTGCTCAATAGGCGGATACGACACTTGTGCACAACCTATGAGATGCAAAATGGATAAACTTTCTATCCCAAGTATGCTATGTATGTATGGTTCCCGGTGTTTCTCACAAGATGATCCAAGATGATCGAGTATGATAACATATGATATATTGTGATGCTATGGCTATTGCTTACAAGCTCTTTGCTCTCTCTTTTTCTTTGCTTAAAAGCTTTATTTCTTTCTTCTTTTTTTTTCTATGGCCACTTTTGCACAATGCACAAACCAAGATAGCTATTGTGTATATGCGGGAACAAACTTGTGACGCACGATATGATACCAATATATGCACCACGATGATATGGTATGTATGCAATGGATGGTGTAGATAACTAATGTGCACAAGTAACGTGGCCCGACAATACTCAAATGGCTAGTCTCGATAGACAAGTAACGCAAAATGGGCTAGAGGTTAACAATGCAATTGCAAGGGGAATATACAATGGTGTCGTCGAGGTTACCGTCCTTGGTGATGATGAGAGGCGGTGTTGCCGATGTCGACCCGTTCCTAGTTAGCCGAAACACCCTAGGAAACGGAAAAACCGCAAACTCAAAATCTCAAAGGCAAATGTCAAATGGTGGTAGCGGAAAGCGGTGGTGGTTTGCACTTGGCAATGCAGAAGTGGAATGATGGGCTATACATGTGTCGGAGTTGAAGTTGTCGTCCCTAAGTAGCCGAAACACCTTAGGAGACACATGCCACGACTCAGACAAGCTCAAACAACTATTGGGTTAAGTTGGGCGCAAAATGTAAGGTGGGCAATGCTATGCGGAAGTGGTGGTGGTGGTTGATGAAGAAGCAATAGTCCCTAATTAGCCGAAACACCTTAGGAGACTCGAATCACTACTCAAGCAACCACTAATGCTATGGCAAGCAAAATGGGTTAGGTTGCGGAAGTCGGTGGTGGCTATGCGGATGATATGGTGGAGGGCCTAGGCAAAGATGCCAAAATTCACAACATTTGATGGAGTCAAATGATGTTGGTGGTATTTTTTTGGGAAGGGGGATGTCAAGAGCTTCAAAACGAGCTAAAGAACGTCAAAATCGGAGTTCGGATGAATTAGTTATGGCCGAAACAAGAATCAGCCGAAGTCTGAAACTACAGGTTACGGACGTCCGTAAAAGGTCGGACATCCGTAAATTCAGTTCGGGTTAGGGGTTCCGGTCGTCCGAAAAAGGTCGGACGTCCGGACGTTCCAGGGGCTCCGGACGTCCGTAAAACTCCGGTCGTCCGGTGGGTCAGGGTCAACGTGAGATTTGAATTCCGGGACGCGATTTTGGGTGGAATTTGGGGATTTCGGGGTCAAAATTCACGGGATTTTGTGGATGGAAGATGGGGAAACTTGGAGAAACGCTAGATCCACTTGAAACCAAGCAAATCCACGGATCAAAATCAACAAAACATCATCAAACCAACAAATCACAAAAAAAATTGGGGCTATTTTTGGTGGGGATTTTCGGATTTAGGGAAGAACACAACAAAATCAAGCTAGAAAAAGAGGGGTAGGGGCTCCAAAAACGTGATCATGATACCAAGATGATGTAGGGTGGAACCCTAGGGTGATGATCATTCACATTTGGAGTGGGATCCCTCGAAGAACACGACGAACACGGGGAAGAACGGGGAGAAATCACAAGGGGAAACACTCAAGAACAAGTCCAATCACACATCCACTAGACAATCAAACACACAAGGTCCACAAGGTACATGAACAACAAAGAGAAAGATACAAGGTAGAGTTCATCCCAAATCCAAAGGAAATGGGGGCTTGAATCCTAGAAGGATCTTCCCACAAAGGGGGTCTTGAATCCCTCGGGATCTTCTCACATGGAGGTCTTGAACTCCATGGGAGTGGTAGTCTCTCTCTCTCAAGAGAAGAGGTAGGAGCAAATCTCACCTAAGAATGAGCTATCATATTTGCTAACCCTAGAAAGGTGGGGAAGAAAGAGTACATATAGTCTAGGGGTGAAGGGGTACAAGGGCTGCGGCCCCAAACGAAGTCAACACACAGGCGTCGGACGTCCAGATGTCACCGGTCGTCCGGAGGCTCGAGAGGGTCCGGACGTCCGGGGGCCTTCGGACTTCCGTGGATTTGGCTCGGGCGCACATCGGTCGGACGTCCGGAGGCTTTCGGACGTCCGCAGATTCCATTCGGGTGCCCAGCTGCCGGACGTCCGGAGGGCGTCGGTCGTCCGTGGCCTGGGGAGTCGCCGGACGTCCGGTGGCTTCCGGTCGTCCGGCCGCTGGGGACTCCGCAGCTCCGTCTTTTTCCGTCTTCTCTTCCAGGCTTCCCTCGCGGATGGTGTAGGTGTTCCTTGGCGCTTGTACTCCTCCTCGTCGTCCGTGAAGCTCCGGCAATACCTATGCATGCACACGAGTGGAGTGTCAAGTAGTATACCATCCTCGAAGGGGTTAAGTGAGCACGTGTAAAGGAGAAGATTCACCTTTATGTATGAGAAGTAGAGGTCGCACGTGTCACTTGCCAAACGGACTCTTGACATGGTGATGACCGTAGGATGCTCCGCATCAATGGAGCTTCGCCGGTGCTGCGATGAAACAGTCGCCGGAGTACCGAAATATCTCCAACGCTGTGATGGAGCATCGTCGGGCTGCCAGGATATCACCGGTGCTGCGATGAAGCATTTGTCGGACCGCCGAAACATCACGGACGCTTCAACGGAGTATCACTGATGCTGCAATCGAGCATCGTCGGGCTGCCGGGACATCGCCGGTGCTGCAATGAAGCATTTGTCGAACCGTCGGAACATCATGGGCGCTTCAACGGAGTATCACCGATGCTGCAATGGAGCATCATCGGGCTGCCGGGACATCGCCGGTGCTGCGATGAAGCATTTGTCGGACCGCCGGAACATCACGGGCGCTTCAACGGAGTATCACCGATGCTGCAATGGAGCATCGTCGGGCTGCCTGGACATCGCCGGTGCTGGGATGAAGCATTTGTCGGACCGCCGGAACATCAGGGGCGCTTCAACGGAGCATCACCACTGCTACAATGGAGCATCGTCAGGCTGCCGGGACATCGCTGGTGCTACGATGAAGCATGTGTCGGACCGCCAGAACATCACGGGCGCTTCAACAGAGTATCACCGATGCTGCAATGGAGCATCGTCAAGCTGCCGGGACATCGTCGGTGCTGCGATGAAGCATTTGTCGGACCGCCAGAACATCACCGGCCCTACAACGGAGCATCAGCGGTGCTGCATGGAGCATCGTCAGGCTGCAGGGACATCGCCGGTGCTACAATGAAGCATTTGTTAGACCGTCGGAACACCACCGGCGCTGCAACGAAGCATCATCAAGCCGTCGGAGCGTCACCGGGGCTGCAGTGAAGGATATCCGGATGGCCAAAGGATCGCCGGTGAGCAATGGAACACCAATGGTGCTTGAAGAGGTGTTACTACAACGCCGAGCTCGTCGGCGCTGCTGCCGTGGCCAATGTATGGAAAGCTCGTTGGCCGTTTTGTTGCGAGGTGACCAGCGACGTGGCCGCTGCAACCTGAGGACTGCAGCTTGTGCTCGCCGGCGTGTGATGCTGCGTTGGTGGCTGGAGGCTGCCGGGAGATATGTGCAAAATGGGGTGCACTAGTAGAAAAGGGGGCAATGGTCCAGGCCGGGTCAGCCCATCAGTCCCGGTTCAATCCAGAACCGGGACCAATGGGGGCATTGGACCCGGTTCGTGAGCCCCGGGGGCCAGCCGGGCCACGTGGGCCATTGGTCCCGGTTCGTCTGGACCTTTTGGTCCCGGTTGGTGGGACGAACCGGGACCAATGTGACTTGCTCCTGGCCCACCACCATTGGTCCCAGTTGGGGGAATGAACCGGGACCAAAGGCTTCCCTTTAGTCTCGGTTCAAGCCACATATATACCCCGCGAGCCATTAATTGCCTATATATACCCCGCGAGCAGAGCACTCTCACTGCTCTGTTTTTTGTGGCCGGCAAGGAGAGAGCTTTGTGGTGCTCTAGCTCACCTCCTATGCACACGAGGTGTTCGATGGAATGCCCGAGCCACACTACTTAAGCTTTCTCCTCTCCAAGCTCCACCTCCAAGCAACATTTTTCTCAATATTTTTCTAGGTTTAGCGGTCCGTCACGTCCCGTCCCCGTCTTCACCGCCGTCGATCGCCTGCGCCGATCTCGTCGCCGGCACCACCGTGGTGAGCCTCTTGTTCTTATCTTCTTTCTGAAAGGAAAAAAAAATCTTACTTGTATGTTTATATAGATACTTGTATAATTTTCTTACTTTTGGTTTTGGTATCCGCCCCCGTCGGCCCTCGTCCTGTCTATGATTCAGATGTGGTATATATTATCTTTTCATAACTATTGGTTCATTTATTGTTTATGACAATTATGCCGACCAACGTGACATAGATTTTATTTATCTAGGAGGTTGTTGAACCGGAAATTCCAACCGACCCTATTGTCGAGAGGTTAAATTTAGTTGAAGAAGAAAACAATTTGTTGAAGAAAAAAATTAGAAAAATTGAGGAGGAGAAGATGATATTGGAGTTGCATGTTGCGGATGTCGTCGATGATCACAAGATCAAGATGGATGCAATGCGCTTGAAGATTAGAAAGATTAGAAAATATGCCATTCATACCGAGGCTTGGTATCATTATGCCGTTGGATCAGTTGTTACATTGGTTGCGATTATGATCGCATTTGTTTTCACATTGAAATGTTTTACATAGTTTCAGTGTATGGTTTAATTAATTTAGATGCTCTGCAGAGCTTTATGTTGTTAGATGAGAACTATGTATGTACTTTGGTTTTAATGTGATGATGAATTTCTATTAATTTGGTCACTTAATTATCTATTCATGATGTTATGTAATGATTTTTGACACACTTAATTATATATAATGCACGCAGATGAACCGGCAATGGATGTACGGTTCAAGACACACCTCCGACTACATTAAGGGCGTGCATGATTTTCTCGAAGTGGCTGAGGCAAACAAGCAGAATGGTTTTATGTGTTGTCCATGCCCTATATGTGGGAATACGAAGTCTTACTCTGACCGGAAAATCCTCCACACCCACCTGCTTTACAAGGGTTTCATGCCACACTATAATGTTTGGACGAGGCACGGAGAAATAGGGGTTATGATGGAAGACGGCGAAGAAGAAGAGTACGATGACAACTATGTGCCCCCTGAATACGGTGATGCTACTAAAAATCAAGAGGAACCAGACGATGTGCACGATGATGCTGCAACGGGCGAAGCTGCTGAAGATCAAGAGGAACCAGATGATGTGCCCGATGATGATGATCTCCGCCGGGTCATTATCGATGCAAGGACGCAATGCGAAAGTCAAAAGGAGAAACAGAAGTTCGATCGCATGTTAGAGGACCACAAAAAAGGGTTGTACCCCAATTGCGAAGATGGCAACACAAAGCTCGGTACCGTACTGGAATTGCTGCAGTGGAAGGCAGAGAATGCAGTGCCTGACAAAGGATTTGAGAAGCTACTGAAAATATTGAAGATGAAGCTTCCAAAGGATAACGAATTGCCCGACAGTACATACGCAGCAAAGAAGGTCGTATGCCCTCTAGGATTGGAGGTGCAGAAGATACATGCATTCCCTAATGACTGCATCCTCTTCCGCGGTGCGTGCAAGGATCTGAACGCATGCCCGGTATGCGGTGCATTACGGTATAAGATCAGACGAGATGACCCTGGTGATGTTGACGGCGAGCCCCCCAGGAAGAGGGTTCCTGCGAAGGTGATGTGGTATGCTCCTATAATACCACGGTTGAAACATCTGTTCAGAAACAGAGAGCATGCCAAGTTGATGCGATGGCACAGTGAGGACCGTAAGAAAGACGGGAAGTTGAGAGCACCCGCTTACGGGTCGCAGTGGAGAAAAATCAAGAGAAAGTACTGTGATGAGTTTGCAAGTGAGCCAAGGAACGTATTGTTTGCTTTAAGCGCGGATGGCATTAATCCTTTAGGGGAGCAGAGCAGCAATCACAGCACCTAGCCCGTGACCCTATGTATGTATAACCTTCCTCCTTGGATGTGCATGAAGCGGAAGTTCATTATGATGCCAGTTCTCATCCAAGGCCCTAAGCAACCCGGCAACGACATTGATGTGTACCTAAGGCCATTAGTTGAAGAACTTTTACAGCTGTGGAATGGAAACGGTGTACGTACGTGGGATGAGCACAAACAGGAGGAATTTAACCTAAAGGCGTTGCTGTTCGTGACCATCAATGATTGGCCCGCTCTCAGTAACCTTTCAGGACAGACAAAGAAGGGATACCACGCATGCACGCACTGTTTACTTGACACCGATAGTATATACCTGGCAAGCTGCAGGAAGAATGTGTACCTGGGCCATCGTCGATTTCTTCCGACCAACCATCAATGTCGAAAGAAAGGCAAGCATTTCAAAGGCGAGGCAGATCACCGGAAGAAGCCCGCCATGCGTACCGGTGATCACGTACTTGCTATGGTCAATGATTTACACGTAATCTTTGGAAAGGGTCCCGGCGCACTAGCTGTTCCGAGTGATGCTGGGGGACACGCACCCATGTGGAAGAAGAAATCTATATTTTGGGACCTACCCTACTGGAAAGACCTAGAGGTCTGCTCTTCGATCAACGTGATGTTGGAAATATGCCCTAGAGGCAATAATAAAAGCATTATTATTATATTTCCTTGTTCATGATAATTGTCTTTATTCATGCTATAATTGTGTTATCCGGAAATCGTAATGCATGTGTGAATAACAGACACCAACATGTCCCTAGTGAGCCTCTAGTTGACTAGCTCGTTGATCAACAGATAGTCATGGTTTCCTGACTATGGACACTGGATGTCATTGATAACGAGATCACATCATTGGGAGAATGATGTGATGGACGAGACCCAATCCTAAACATAGCACAAGATCGTATAGTTCGTTTGCTAGAGTTTTGCAATGTCAAAGTATCTTTTCCTTAGACCATGAGATCGTGTAACTCCCGGATACCGTAGGAGTGCTTTGGGTATGCCAAACGTCACAACGTAACTGGGTGACTATAAAGGTAGACTACGGGTATCTCCGAAAGTGTCTGTTGGGTGACATGGATCAAGACTGGGATTTGTCACTCCGTATGACGAAGAGGTATCACTGGGCCCACTCGGTAATGCATCATCATAATGAGCTCAGAGTGACCAAGTGTCTGGTCACGGGATCATGCATTACGGTACGAGTAAAGTGACTTGCCGGTAACGAGATTGAACGAGGTATTGGGATACCGACGATCGAATCTCGGGCAAGTAACATATCGATAGACAAAGGGAATAGCGTACGGGGTTGATTGAATCCTCGACATCGTGGTTCATCCGATGAGATCATCGTGGAGCATGTGGGAGCCAACATGGGTATCCAGATCCCGCTGTTGGTTATTGACCGGAGAGTCGTCTCGGTCATTTCTGCTTGTCTCCCGAACCCGTAGGGTCTACACACTTAAGGTTCAGTTACGCTAGGGTTGTAGGGATATGTATATGCAGTAACCCGAATGTTGTTCGGAGTCCCGGATGAGATCCCGGACGTCACGAGGAGTTCCGGAATGGTCCGGAGGTAAAGATTTATATATGGGAAGTCCTGTTTCGGGCATCGGGACAAGTTTCGGGGTTATCGGTATTGTACCGGGACCACCGGAAGGGTCCCGGGGGTCCACCGGGTGGGTCCACCTGTCCCGGGGGGCCACATGGGCTGTAAGGGGGTGCGCCTTGGCCTAATGGGCCAAGGGCACCAGCCCCACATAGGCCCATGCGCCTAGGGTTTAAGGGGGCAAGAGTCCTAGGAGGGTAAGGCACCTCCTAGGTGCCTTGGGGGGGAGGGAAACCTCCCCTTGGCCGCCGGCCATAGGAGATTTGATCTCCTAGGCTGCGCACCACCCCCCCTTGGCACCCCTATATATAGTGGGGGGAGAGGAGGGACTTCATACCTGAACACCTCGGCCTTTGGTTGCCTCCTTCTCTCTCCCCAACACCTCCTCAACCTCCATAGTGCTTAGCGAAGCTCTGCCGGAGTACTGCAGCTCCATCAACACCACGCCGTCGTGTTGCTGCTGGTGCCATCTCCCTCAACCTCTCCTCCCTCCCTTGCTGGATCAAGAAGGAGGAGACGTGGCTGTTCCGTACGTGTGTTGAACGCGGAGGTGCCGTCCGTTCGGCACTGGTCATCGGTGATTTGGATCACGTCGAGTACGACTACATCATCACCGTTCTTTTGAACGCTTCCGCTCGCGATCTACAAAGGTATGTAGATGCATCTAATCACTCGTTGCTAGATGGACTCCTAGATGATCTTGGTGAAACGAGTAGGAAAATTTTTGTTTTCTGCAACGTTACCCAACACCTGCACCGACTAAAGAGGAAGTTAATGATAATGATCAAGATACTTCTGATCAAGCTCCTACTGAAATTCGAAGGTCCACGAGGACACGTTCCGCACCAGAGTGGTACGGCAACCCTGTCTTGGAAATCATGTTGTTAGACAATGGTGAACCTTCGAACTATGAAGAAGCGATGGCGGGTCCGGATTCCGACAAATGGCTAGAAGCCATGAAATCCGAGATAGGATCCATGTATGAAAACGAAGTATGGACTTTGACTGACTTGCCCGTAGAACGGCGAGCCATAGAAAATAAATGGATCTTTAAGAAGAAGACAGACGCGGATGGTAATGTGACCATCTATAAAGCTCGGCTTGTCGCTAAGGGTTATCGACAAGTTCAAGGGATTGACTATGATGAGACTTTCTCACCGGTAGCGAAGCTGAAGTCCGTTCGAATCATGTTAGCAATTGCCTCATTTTATGATTATGAAATTTGGCAAATGGACGTCAAAACGGCATTCCTTAATGGTTTCCTTAAGGAAGAATTGTATATGATGCAGCCGGAAGGTTTTGTCGATCCTAAAAATGCTGACAAGGTGTGCAAGCTCCAACGCTCGATTTATGGGCTGGTGCAAGCATCTCGGAGTTGGAACATTCGTTTTGATGAGATGATCAAAGCGTTTGGGTTTACACAGACTTATGGAGAAGCCTGTGTTTACAAGAAAGTGAGTGGGAGCTCTATAGCATTTCTCATACTATATGTAGATGACATACTTTTGATGGGAAATGATATAGAACTTTTGGACAGCATTAAGGCCTACTTGAATAAGAGTTTTTCAATGAAGGACCTTGGAGAAGCTGCTTATATATTAGGCATCAAGATCTATAGGGATAGATCAAGACGCCTCATAGGTCTTTCACAAAGCACATATCTTGATAAGATTTTGAAGAAGTTCAAAATGGATCAGTCCAAGAAAGGATTCTTGCCTGTTTTGCAAGGTGTGAAATTGAGCTCAACTCAATGTCCGACCACGGCAGCAGAGATAGAAGAGATGAGTGTCATCCCCTATGCCTCAGCCATAGGTTCTATTATGTATGCCATGCTGTGTACCAGACCTGATGTAAACCTTGCCGTAAGTTTGGTAGGAAGGTACCAAAGTAATCCCGGCAAGGAACACTGGACAGCGGTCAAGAATATCCTGAAGTACCTGAAAAGGACTAAGGAAATGTTTCTCGTTTATGGAGGTGACGAAGAGCTCGTCGTAAAGGGTTACGTCGACGCTAGCTTCGACACAGATCTGGATGACTCTAAGTCACAAACCGGATACGTGTATATTTTGAATGGTGGGGCAGTGAGCTGGTGCAGTTGCAAGCAAAGCGTTGTGGCGGGATCTACATGTGAAGCGGAGTACATGGCAGCCTCGGAGGCAGCACATGAAGCAATATGGGTGAAGGAGTTCATCACCGACCTAGGAGTCATACCCAATGCGTCGGGGCCGATCAAGCTCTTCTGTGACAACACTGGAGCTATTGCACTTGCCAAGGAGCCCAGGTTTCACAAGAAGACAAGGCACATCAAGCGTCGCTTCAACTCCATTCGTGAAAATGTTCAAGATGGAGACATAGAGATTTGTAAAGTACATACGGACCTGAATGTAGCAGATCCGTTGACTAAACCTCTCCCTAGAGCAAAACATGATCAACACCAGAATTCCATGGGTGTTCGATTCATCACAATGTAACTAGATTATTGACTCTAGTGCAAGTGGGAGACTGTTGGAAATATGCCCTAGAGGCAATAATAAAAGCATTATTATTATATTTCCTTGTTCATGATAATTGTCTTTATTCGTGCTATAATTGTGTTATCCGGAAATCGTAATACATGTGTGAATAACAGACACCAACATGTCCCTAGTGAGCCTCTAGTTGACTAGCTCGTTGATCAACAGATAGTCATGGTTTCCTGACTATGGACACTGGATGTCATTGATAACGAGATCACATCATTAGGAGAATGATGTGATGGACAAGACCCAATCCTAAACATAGCACAAGATCGTATAGTTCGTTTGCTAGAGTTTTGCAATGTCAAAGTATCTTTTCCTTAGACCATGAGATCGTGTAACTCCCGGATACCGTAGGAGTGCTTTGGGTATGCCAAACGTCACAACGTAACTGGGTGACTATAAAGGTAGACTACGGGTATCTCCGAAAGTGTCTGTTGGGTGACATGGATCAAGACTGGGATTTGTCACTCCGTATGACGAAGAGGTATCACTGGGCCCACTCGGTAATGCATCATCATAATGAGCTCAGAGTGACCAAGTGTCTGGTCACGGGATCATGCATTACGGTACGAGTAAAGTGACTTGCCGGTAACGAGATTGAACGAGGTATTGGGATACCGACGATCGAATCTCGGGCAAGTAACATATCGATAGACAAAGGGAATAGCGTACGGGGTTGATTGAATCCTCGACATCGTGGTTCATCCGATGAGATCATCGTGGAGCATGTGGGAGCCAACATGGGTATCCAGATCCCGCTGTTGGTTATTGACCGGAGAGTCGTCTCGGTCATTTCTGCTTGTCTCCCGAACCCGTAGGGTCTACACACTTAAGGTTCAGTTACGCTAGGGTTGTAGGGATATGTATATGCAGTAACCCGAATGTTGTTCGGAGTCCCGGATGAGATCCCGGACGTCACGAGGAGTTCCGGAATGGTCCGGAGGTAAAGATTTATATATGGGAAGTCCTGTTTCGGGCATCGGGACAAGTTTCGGGGTTATCGGTATTGTACCGGGACCACCGGAAGGGTCCCGGGGGTCCACCGGGTGGGTCCACCTGTCCCGGGGGGCCACATGGGCTGTAAGGGGGTGCGCCTTGGCCTAATGGGCCAAGGGCACCAGCCCCACATAGGCCCATGCGCCTAGGGTTTAAGGGGGCAAGAGTCCTAGGAGGGTAAGGCACCTCCTAGGTGCCTTGGGGGGGAGGGAAACCTCCCCTTGGCCGCCGGCCATAGGAGATTTGATCTCCTAGGCTGCGCACCACCCCCCCTTGGCACCCCTATATATAGTGGGGGGAGAGGAGGGACTTCATACCTGAACACCTCGGCCTTTGGTTGCCTCCTTCTCTCTCCCCAACACCTCCTCAACCTCCATAGTGCTTAGCGAAGCTCTGCCGGAGTACTGCAGCTCCATCAACACCACGCCGTCGTGTTGCTGCTGGTGCCATCTCCCTCAACCTCTCCTCCCTCCCTTGCTGGATCAAGAAGGAGGAGACGTGGCTGTTCCGTACGTGTGTTGAACGCGGAGGTGCCGTCCGTTCGGCACTGGTCATCGGTGATTTGGATCACGTCGAGTACGACTACATCATCACCGTTCTTTTGAACGCTTCCGCTCGCGATCTACAAAGGTATGTAGATGCATCTAATCACTCGTTGCTAGATGGACTCCTAGATGATCTTGGTGAAACGAGTAGGAAAATTTTTGTTTTCTGCAACGTTACCCAACACGTGATGCACGTGACGAAGAACCTTTGCGTGAATCTGCTAGGCTTCTTGGGCGTGTATGGGAAGACAAAAGATACAACTGAGGCACGGGAGGAACTACAACGTTTGCATGAAAAAGACGGCATGCCTCCAAAGCAGTATGAAGGTCCTGCCAGCTATGCTCTTACCAAAGAAGAGAAGGAAATCTTCTTTGAATGCCTGCTAAGTATGAAGGTCCCGACTGGCTTTTCGTCTAATATAAAAGGAATAATAAATATGGCAGAGAAAAAGTTTCAGAAGCTAAAGTCTCATGACTGCCACGTGATTATGACGCAACTGCTTCCGGTTGCATTGAGGGGGCTTCTACCGGAAAACGTCCGATTAGCCATTGTGAAGCTATGTGCATTCCTCAATGCAATCTCTCAGAAGGTGATCGATCCAGAAATCATACCAAGGCTAAGGAGTGATGTGGTGCAATGTCTTGTCAGTTTTGAGCTGGTGTTCCCACCATCCTTCTTCAATATCATGACGCACATCCTAATTCATCTAGTTGATGAGATTGTCATTCTGGGCCCCGTATTTCTACACAATATGTACCCCTTTGAGAGGTTCATGGGAGTCCTAAAGAAATATGTCCATAACCGCGCTAGGCCAGAAGGAAGCATCTCCATGGGCCATCAAACAGAGGATGTCATCGGGTTTTCTGTTGACTTCATTCCTGGCCTTAAGAAGATAGGTCTCCCTAAATTGCGGTATGAGGGGAGACTGATTGGAAAAGGCACGCTTGGAAGGGACTCAATAATATGCAGGGATGGATATTCTTGGTCTCAAGCACACTACACAGTTCTACAGAACTCTACCTTGGTGACCCTGTATGTCGATGAACACAAGAACAGTCTGCGCTCCAAACACCCAGAGCAGTGCGACGACTGGATTACATGTGAACACATCAGGACTTTCAGCAGTTGGTTGGAAGCACGTATCAGAGGTGACAACACTGTTTGTGATGAGCTGTACTTGTTGTCTAGGGGACCATCTTTGACTGTATTGATTTGAAAAGGATACGAGATAAATGGGAATACATTTTACACGATTGACCAAGATTAAAAGAGCACCAACCAAAACAGCGGTGTCCGCTTTGATGCAACAACCGAGAGGGGAAAGGACACATATTATGGTTACATAGTGGACATATGGGAACTTGACTACCGAATAGATTTTAAGGTCCCTTTGTTTAAGTGCAAATGGGTCAATCTGTCAGGAGGCGGGGTACAGGTAGACCCACAGTACGGAATGACAAGAGTGGATATGAAAAATCTTGGGTACACTGACGAACCGTTCGTCCTAGCCAATGATGTGGCACAGGTTATCTATGTGAAGGACATGTCTACCAGACCGAGAAAGAGAAAAGATAAGGAAGCGAATACATCATACGATGAGCCAAAGCGCCACATAGTTCTTTCAAGAAAAAGGGACATCGTGGGAGTGGAGGACAAGACAGACATGTCTGAAGATTATGGAAAGTTTCATGAAATTCCTCCCTTCAAGTCAAGGCTGACCCCAGCATCCTGATAAACGATGAAGATTATCCATGGTTACGGCGCAATAAGGAAATGACACAAGCATAGAAAAAGTGAAGACTTTCTCCCGCAACTATTATGATGATACCATGCCAACTTTGTAACTGACGAGTATGATACCATTGTCCGTTTTGTACATGCACATGTTACGTGGGTCAATTTATGTAACCATGCCAACTTTCAACTTTTTCAGAGTTCATTTGAAATGCTTTAATGTCTTATTGTTCGGCCCTCGTAATAATTAAAAATAGCAACAATAAGTATTTTGTTGTAAGTAGAAAAAAAATAAAATAAGTAAAGCAAGAAAGAAAACAAAAAAACAAAAAAAAGTGTTTTCAAATTTGAAAACTAATGGCACTAACAGAAAATTTATAATTTTCCTAAAACTAAAAGCAAAAACAATTAAAAAATAAAGAAAAAAACAAAAGAAAATAAATAATGCAAAAAACAAAAGAA